>NW_007377497.1:427495-434025 GCF_000475195.1 Diaphorina citri
TGCTAAGAAAAAAGAGTTTTTTTGCCACAATTTCTATAGTAAAAAAATCGAGGAAGAAAGAACCAGACTCGATTGACGACGATCAAAAGCCTCGAGCTATTAGAAAGTATTGATCTCAAATTTGTATGCATATTCATAAATTAGACATGGGATTTTGGTTTGATCCGATATGATCTTGTTGGTGAAATAGGCAACCACAAAACCAAGGAGAATAATCAGCATGTGGATCAGTGAGATGTTAACCATCCTTACTTTCAGAAAATAGGAAATCATGAGGAATACAAACAAAATGATTTACCATTAGAATCACTTACTTAACTAAAGAATCAATATACAGAGGAAACGGTTGGTCTTTGGCAGGGTTCTGGTTGTTCATGTATGAGTTACCTGACTGCATGTACCTCAACACTCAGCAGCCATCAAAAGTTCTGGAAGAATACCATCGTTTAACGTTCATGTACATAAGAAGCCTTGGACAAATGAATAGATAAGTAAGCAAGTACAGAGGAAACAAGAATACCTAAAGAAATAGTAGACACCATATGTATGCACCCATCGATGTAAAATTTGAATGAAAGAAATATTTTTGTGGGCAGCTGACGACGAGACGTTGCCTCGGGCAACTTTTTTTCTGAACTTTCAGTTGACCTTAACTCAAATCCAAGTTTTCTGTGTAGGTCATTGCAAGCTCGTATACCTGAAGCTTTAGGATCGAACCACTTTCCCTTTCAAATAGAATGACCCCAGAATCTTTCAGAACTGGGTCATACATCTCTTGCAGAACCACATGGCAAAAAAACTTATCGAGTCTCGAGATTCTCGAGAATGGTATAAAACTACTTTTAAGTTATATTGTCTTATATTTTATCACTTTTATACTCATAGAATGGGTATCACTGTTTTGTTTTGACATAATTATGCTATCAATCTTCCAAATGTTCGTCTATCACAAGAAAACCTACTTGTGTGGTAAGCTTTTACCAGTTTGCCCTTTGAATGTAATACAAGGAGACCTATACCAAGCTGACAAAAGCAAATGCCTCTGTTACGATATCGGCCAGATATTATCTGACTGTAGGTTTTGGAAAATAAAGTCAGTCTGCTTTTGACAGCTCCAAAATAATGTTGTTCCCAGTTTTCTTACTTTTCCCAATAGATTAAAACATGGTGTCAGGTGTGTCGACTTTTGAGTTTTAGTTTTATGTTTCCTTTGTGGATTAACTACAACAATATGAACCCTGATGATATAAAAGCGTTGATTCAGACAGAAGTAGGAAGATGTACAGCGCAGTTGAGTGAAGAGAACAAGAGACTCCAGAAACAGTTGGAGCAGGCAAAGAAGAGTGGGAATCATGACAAGCAGATCATAAATATTCCATGTCCTACTCCATTGCTGTTGACTGGAAATGTCCGTGAGAACATTTTGTTTTTCTCAATGATGTGGAATGAGTATCTGGTAGCCAGCAAGTTGGACGCTGAACCAGAGAAGATGAAGATAGCGATGCTGATGAACGTCATAGGGAGCGAAGCCGCCAAGATTATCTTCAAGATTGTCAACATTGAGGAAGAAGACATGACGGTGGTGAAGATCATGGAAGCGCTACGGCTGAAAATGAGCCCGGAGATCAATGTACGCTACGAAAGATTCGTATTCAACACTATGAAGCAAGAAGATGATGAGGATTATACAACTTACTTCCTCAGATTGAGCGATCAAGTGAAGCTGTGTGAATACAAGAACATGGAAGAGGAGATCATGATAGATAAAATCATCTGCTCTATTCAGAACGTCAAAATGAAGGAAAAACTCTGGATGAAGGAGAGATTGAAGCTAGCAGAAGTTGTACAGCTGTGCAAGGCGGATGAGGAGTCCAGGAAGCAGATAGAAAACGTCAGTGGGAAGCTGAACGATGTGAACAAGATATCAAGCTCAAGTAAATACAGGAGTGATGTGATGAACAAACAACAACAGAGGAGTGTTCCAGGTAACAAGAAGTGTGTTTACTGTGGAGGACTGTGGCATACATCACTTCAGAAGTGTCCAGCAAGAAACAAAACATGCTACAAGTGTAACAAAAGAGGTCACTTCTCCCAGGTATGTCTTGGTGAAGCCGAGGTGAAACAACTGACCGAAGGAAGTGAGAGTGAGACTGAAGTACTCAAGATTGAGAAGCTGGGTACGAGCGGCGTGTTCTCACATTTGAACTTTGTGTTACCTAGAAGCAAGGTAAAGTCAGTCAAGTGTCAACTGGACACTGGTGCCGATTGTAATGTGATTGGTTACAAACAACTCAAAGATATTCTTGGACAAGGTGAGTGTGTATTGTTAGAACATACCAATATAAAGCTAAGAGCTTTTGGTGGAACACCTATAGCTGTGGTGGGATCATACACTTTGAAAGTACGAAGGTACAATAACATGTACAATATTGTGTTCATAGTGGTGGACAAAGACCATTGCCCCTTGTTATCTGCTAAAACTTGTGAAGAGTTGAACCTTATCAGATTTTGTAACCAAATCACCAGTGAATTCCAGGTTGAAAAACACATTCACCCTGAACCGATCATCAATGAATTTGCTGATGTATTCCAAGGAATTGGTCGGATGAAAGGCGAAGTCCAGATTGAAATCATCAATGGAAGGAACCCAGTAAGGCAAGCGCCGAGAAGAATCCCCATGACCATGAGAGAAGATCTCAAGAAGGAACTGGAAGAGATGGAAAAACTGGGTATCATAACAAAAGAGAACGAATATACGGACTGGGTGAGTAACTTAACTATAGTACGCAAAGAAAATAAGCAACTAAGGATATGCTTAGACCCCAGGTTCCTTAACCAAGCCATCAAAGATACCAAACAACAGTTACCTACTTTAGATGAGGTTCTACCCGAGCTGAAAAACGCGAAACTTTTCTCAACAGTGGACGCTAGGAAAGGCTTTTGGCAGGTAGCACTGACCGAGGAAAGCAGCAAACTAACTTCCTTCTGGAATATCGATACCTCCGCCTTCCATTCGGAATTTCGACAGCTATGGAGATATTTCAACAAAAGATGTTGGAAATTACAGCTGGTCTAGAAGGTGTGTACGTTCTAGCCGATGATGTTCTCATAGTAGGTTGTGGTAACAGCGATAGCGAGGCGAAACAAAGCCACGATGAACACTTCAGAAAACTGTTGACTCGTTTACGTGAAGAAAACGTCAAACTGAACCTGGAAAAATTGAAATTCAGAGTGAACGAAATTAATTTCTTTGGTCATGTTTTGTCTTCACAGGGAGTTAAACCTGACAGTAAGAAAATAACAGCCATTGTAAACATGCCGAAACCTGAAAATAAAGAAAGTGTTCTTCGATTTCTAGGAATGGTAACCTATCTCTCCAGATATCTACCTAATCTGTCATCCCATGCTGAGCCGCTGAGGGAGATAGCAAGACCAAACAACGAATTCATTTGGACTGGGAGACATGATGAAGCGTTTAATAAGTTGAGGAAGATGATAGCAGAAACCAGTCTGTTGAAATACTTCGATGTCAACAGTCAGATATACATCCAAACTGACGCATCTTCATTTGCTCTCGGATGTGCGCTCATACAGAACGGGTTCCCCATCGCATACGCCTCCAAGACATTATCCAGCACCCAGCGGAACTACGCGCAGATCGAGAAGGAGATGCTGGCAATCGTGTTTGCGTGTAAGAAGTTCGACCAATATATCTGTGGTAACAATGTCATAGTGGAAACAGACCACAGTCCCTTGGTAAGTGTTTTCCAGAAATCCTTACTTAAAACACCCAAGCGTCTTCAGAGCATGATCTTGTCCCTGCAGCGGTATAATATTCATATCAAATATAAGAGAGGTAAAGAGATGTACTTAGCAGACACGTTATCTCGTGCTCCTGTGAGCTTGGAGAACGAAGAAAAACAGCTCGATGTTTACAAATTGGAAACTTTTGATCACATTAGCTGTGTGAAAGAATTAAGAGATGGGGTTCATTACCTTGAGGACCGAAGAGTTTCCATAAGCGATAAGTCACTAGAGAAAATAAAAACTGAAACGGCCAGAGACACGCAGTTACAGAAGTTGTATCAACAAATACAACAGGGTTGGCCTGAGAATAAAAAACAAGTTGACAATCTCATCAAATGTTTTTGGAATTTCCGATCAGATCTTGTGGTCGAGGATAAGTTCTTACTAAAGAGTAATCAAATCATCGTTCCTAAATGTCTTAGGAAAGAGTTCCTTGAGAAGCTTCATTCCAGTCACCTTGGCATAGAGGCCACATTGAAACTAGCCCGGGAAACTTTGTTCTGGCCTGGAATCACAGAGGACGTGAAGAACAAGGTAGCATCCTGTGAAACATGCGCGAGGTTTGCACCTAATCAGACAAAAATACAGATGATGACACATATCATACCGGAGAGTCCATTCGATATTGTGAGCATGGATGTGTTTGAGATGAACATTAAGAACAAGAAGAGAAGGTTCCTGGTCACTGTAGACCATTATTCAGACTTCTTCGAACTGGACGAGTTACCTGACATGACAGCTAAAAGTCTCATCCTCATATGTAAGCGTAACTTTAGTCGCTATGGTATCCCCTCGCTCGTCATATCAGACAATGGTACAAACTTTGTGAACAAAGAGTTCGCCAAGTTCACGGAAGAGTGGGAGTTCCAACACACAACAAGTAGTCCATTTCACCAACAAGGGAATGGTAAGGCAGAGGCGGCCGTCAAGATTGTTAAACAGCTTGTACAGAAAGCAATTCATGAGAATGTGGACTTTTACAAAATGCTACTAGTATGGAGAAACACACCGAATAAAATCAACTATAGTCCTGCTCGAAGATTTATGTGCCGGTGGTTACGCTGCCAAGTACCAAACATTCAAAAATACCAAACGATTGTAAGTTCTGAGGAGGTACAAAACAATATAAGGAAGAATCGAGATGTTGCAGCTCGAAATTACAACAATGAAAGAATGATAGAAAGGCGACCTTTGATAGTTGGCCAGCCAGTGTGGTATAAGAAGAATCCAAATGATCAAGAATGGAAGAAAGGAAGAGTCGTGAAAAAAGAGAACAATAGGTCATACAACATAGAAACAGAAGACGAAAATATACTGCGAAGAAATGAAATCCATATAAAACCAAGAGTGAGTCAACACATGGAAGAAGTACCAGATGATCCTAAGGACGCAGAGGATTTGGATCCAGAAGACCAAACTGCTACTGAGCCATCCGAAGAAGAAACTATGCCAAACCAAGATGCTGAGACTCCAATGCCAGGATGTAGTGGTGGTGCACAGAGTCCAGTACAAGAATATTCCCGTCCCAAGAGGGTTACAAGTCTGCCCAAGAGGTTTAAAGATTTTGTTATGAACTGATGATTTTTTTGTTCTCCTTTAAATCTTGAGAAGGGGATGTTACGATATCGGCCAGATATTATCTGACTGTAGGTTTTGGAAAATAAAGTCAGTCTGCTTTTGACAGCTCCAAAATAATGTTGTTCCCAGTTTTCTTACTTTTCCCAATAGATTAAAACACCTACCCTTTCTATTGAAATTTATGAGCTTAGAATGTCATCAAAGAGGTAGGCACAGCCAGCCTAGTTAGCTTAGTTGGTAGTGCATCTGCCTTGTAAGCGCTAGGCCGCGGGTTCAATTCCCGCCCGGGGTGGATTTTATCCTGATCGCCGTATTGAACAGACCCCCCAGGGTCCAAGGGTCTAAATATATATACGTTACAAAGTGTAAGGATACAATATTGAGAGCTAGGAAGATGGAACCATTAGATGTCTCTTCTTATCGACAGTGGTTTGAAGTAAATAACAGAGGTAAACAAGATTTGAGTTCACTGGTGAAATTTCAACTTCCATCCAATCATAACCTCGAGAATAAACTCCTCTAATTTAATATGATACTCCACTAAAACCTGTAAGTGAAGACAAAGAAAAACCAAATTATCACCAGGAACACTTATACTTGTGAGTTTTTTGTCCTAAATCATCTATGTTAGACATGAATGTTACATTAAGGATCGTAACCAAGGTGTACACTGGGTACCAGTTGACTTGGGTTTTGTACAGAATGGAAGAAATGTACCTAAGGCAAACTAAACTTAAACCAACTGTAAACACTATTTAAATTTGTTGAAATTATGGATAACTTACTAAAGTCATCCACGGTGTTATGCTTTGTTGACCGGTAGTTGGTATCGGATATGGAGCTGGGTTCTCTTTTATGTGTTTGGTACGATTAACTTATTCTTCGGTAGGGAGTTACCTTGGAACTCGTATCGAGTTGGTATCATAGTTGGAGAGCTCGTCAGATCTCTAACTCGGCTCCATACAAAGAGACACTACCAACTACCAAAACATACGGATGGAGAAAAAAAAAAAAAAAAAAAAAAAATTCTCCAAACTGTCTCCTTGATATCTGACGAAACCAGAATAGCAGGGCTTTAGCTTCTCTTCTTCTCTTCTGTTCCTATCCTCTTTCGGTCGCAAGGCTCTTGCTTGTAATAGGGGTAG
>NW_007377497.1:436649-440363 GCF_000475195.1 Diaphorina citri
ATGATATCTTAACCACCGTTTTTTGAGAAAAAGAAAAAAAAATCGAGGAAGAAAGAACCAGACTCGATTGACGACGATCAAAAGCCTCGAGCTATTAGAAAGTATTGATCTCAAATTTGTATGCATATTCATAAATTAGACATGGGATTTTGGTTTGATCCGATATGATCTTGTTGGTGAAATAGGCAACCACAAAACCAAGGAGAATAATCAGCATGTGGATCAGTGAGATGTTAACCATCCTTACTTTCAGAAAATAGGAAATCATGAGGAATACAAACAAAATGATTTACCATTAGAATCACTTACTTAACTAAAGAATCAATATACAGAGGAAACGGTTGGTCTTTGGCAGGGTTCTGGTTGTTCATGTATGAGTTACCTGACTGCATGTACCTCAACACTCAGCAGCCATCAAAAGTTCTGGAAGAATACCATCGTTTAACGTTCATGTACATAAGAAGCCTTGGACAAATGAATAGATAAGTAAGCAAGTACAGAGGAAACAAGAATACCTAAAGAAATAGTAGACACCATATGTATGCACCCATCGATGTAAAATTTGAATGAAAGAAATATTTTTGTGGGCAGCTGACGACGAGACGTTGCCTCGGGCAACTTTTTTTCTGAACTTTCAGTTGACCTTAACTCAAATCCAAGTTTTCTGTGTAGGTCATTGCAAGCTCGTATACCTGAAGCTTTAGGATCGAACCACTTTCCCTTTCAAATAGAATGACCCCAGAATCTTTCAGAACTGGGTCATACATCTCTTGCAGAACCACATGGCAAAAAAACTTATCGAGTCTCGAGATTCTCGAGAATGGTATAAAACTACTTTTAAGTTATATTGTCTTATATTTTATCACTTTTATACTCATAGAATGGGTATCACTGTTTTGTTTTGACATAATTATGCTATCAATCTTCCAAATGTTCGTCTATCACAAGAAAACCTACTTGTGTGGTAAGCTTTTACCAGTTTGCCCTTTGAATGTAATACAAGGAGACCTATACCAAGCTGACAAAAGCAAATGCCTCTGTTACGATATCGGCCAGATATTATCTGACTGTAGGTTTTGGAAAATAAAGTCAGTCTGCTTTTGACAGCTCCAAAATAATGTTGTTCCCAGTTTTCTTACTTTTCCCAATAGATTAAAACATGGTGTCAGGTGTGTCGACTTTTGAGTTTTAGTTTTATGTTTCCTTTGTGGATTAACTACAACAATATGAACCCTGATGATATAAAAGCGTTGATTCAGACAGAAGTAGGAAGATGTACAGCGCAGTTGAGTGAAGAGAACAAGAGACTCCAGAAACAGTTGGAGCAGGCAAAGAAGAGTGGGAATCATGACAAGCAGATCATAAATATTCCATGTCCTACTCCATTGCTGTTGACTGGAAATGTCCGTGAGAACATTTTGTTTTTCTCAATGATGTGGAATGAGTATCTGGTAGCCAGCAAGTTGGACGCTGAACCAGAGAAGATGAAGATAGCGATGCTGATGAACGTCATAGGGAGCGAAGCCGCCAAGATTATCTTCAAGATTGTCAACATTGAGGAAGAAGACATGACGGTGGTGAAGATCATGGAAGCGCTACGGCTGAAAATGAGCCCGGAGATCAATGTACGCTACGAAAGATTCGTATTCAACACTATGAAGCAAGAAGATGATGAGGATTATACAACTTACTTCCTCAGATTGAGCGATCAAGTGAAGCTGTGTGAATACAAGAACATGGAAGAGGAGATCATGATAGATAAAATCATCTGCTCTATTCAGAACGTCAAAATGAAGGAAAAACTCTGGATGAAGGAGAGATTGAAGCTAGCAGAAGTTGTACAGCTGTGCAAGGCGGATGAGGAGTCCAGGAAGCAGATAGAAAACGTCAGTGGGAAGCTGAACGATGTGAACAAGATATCAAGCTCAAGTAAATACAGGAGTGATGTGATGAACAAACAACAACAGAGGAGTGTTCCAGGTAACAAGAAGTGTGTTTACTGTGGAGGACTGTGGCATACATCACTTCAGAAGTGTCCAGCAAGAAACAAAACATGCTACAAGTGTAACAAAAGAGGTCACTTCTCCCAGGTATGTCTTGGTGAAGCCGAGGTGAAACAACTGACCGAAGGAAGTGAGAGTGAGACTGAAGTACTCAAGATTGAGAAGCTGGGTACGAGCGGCGTGTTCTCACATTTGAACTTTGTGTTACCTAGAAGCAAGGTAAAGTCAGTCAAGTGTCAACTGGACACTGGTGCCGATTGTAATGTGATTGGTTACAAACAACTCAAAGATATTCTTGGACAAGGTGAGTGTGTATTGTTAGAACATACCAATATAAAGCTAAGAGCTTTTGGTGGAACACCTATAGCTGTGGTGGGATCATACACTTTGAAAGTACGAAGGTACAATAACATGTACAATATTGTGTTCATAGTGGTGGACAAAGACCATTGCCCCTTGTTATCTGCTAAAACTTGTGAAGAGTTGAACCTTATCAGATTTTGTAACCAAATCACCAGTGAATTCCAGGTTGAAAAACACATTCACCCTGAACCGATCATCAATGAATTTGCTGATGTATTCCAAGGAATTGGTCGGATGAAAGGCGAAGTCCAGATTGAAATCATCAATGGAAGGAACCCAGTAAGGCAAGCGCCGAGAAGAATCCCCATGACCATGAGAGAAGATCTCAAGAAGGAACTGGAAGAGATGGAAAAACTGGGTATCATAACAAAAGAGAACGAATATACGGACTGGGTGAGTAACTTAACTATAGTACGCAAAGAAAATAAGCAACTAAGGATATGCTTAGACCCCAGGTTCCTTAACCAAGCCATCAAAGATACCAAACAACAGTTACCTACTTTAGATGAGGTTCTACCCGAGCTGAAAAACGCGAAACTTTTCTCAACAGTGGACGCTAGGAAAGGCTTTTGGCAGGTAGCACTGACCGAGGAAAGCAGCAAACTAACTTCCTTCTGGAATATCGATACCTCCGCCTTCCATTCGGAATTTCGACAGCTATGGAGATATTTCAACAAAAGATGTTGGAAATTACAGCTGGTCTAGAAGGTGTGTACGTTCTAGCCGATGATGTTCTCATAGTAGGTTGTGGTAACAGCGATAGCGAGGCGAAACAAAGCCACGATGAACACTTCAGAAAACTGTTGACTCGTTTACGTGAAGAAAACGTCAAACTGAACCTGGAAAAATTGAAATTCAGAGTGAACGAAATTAATTTCTTTGGTCATGTTTTGTCTTCACAGGGAGTTAAACCTGACAGTAAGAAAATAACAGCCATTGTAAACATGCCGAAACCTGAAAATAAAGAAAGTGTTCTTCGATTTCTAGGAATGGTAACCTATCTCTCCAGATATCTACCTAATCTGTCATCCCATGCTGAGCCGCTGAGGGAGATAGCAAGACCAAACAACGAATTCATTTGGACTGGGAGACATGATGAAGCGTTTAATAAGTTGAGGAAGATGATAGCAGAAACCAGTCTGTTGAAATACTTCGATGTCAACAGTCAGATATACATCCAAACTGACGCATCTTCATTTGCTCTCGGATGTGCGCTCATACAGAACGGGTTCCCCATCGCATACGCCTCCAAGACATTATCCAGCACCCAGCGGAACTACGCGCAGATCGAGAAGGAGATGCTGGCAATCGTGTTTGCGTGTAAGAAGTTCGACCAATATATCTGTGG
>NW_007377498.1:0-1614 GCF_000475195.1 Diaphorina citri
AAACTGAACGGGACGCCGGGACACCCCCTGAAATTCGGGACTGTCCCGGCCAATTCGGGACGTTTGGCAAGCCTATGTTTAGCTCAATTCTCGATTAATCTCAATTCTGATTTGGTAACCCCCTACCTTCTCTGAGATCCCAGGATCTGACTGTATTGTCCAGACCGCCTGTCCATAGCTTGGTACCATCTGCGGATATATCAATACAGGACGCACCGTCCGTATGCCCTTGGAACTGACGGACCAGGGTCTGATTGTGCAGATCCCACACTGCAATGTTACCGTCCGAACAACAGCTGAAGCATACCTGCGTCAAACATGTCAAAAAAATATGTAAGGAAGTCAGGGCTAGGTGTTTTATTAGAATATAAGGTCTCGGGCATTTATTCCATCCCTCCTAGAAATTCCACTGTATAGGAGGCTGGATGCTCCAAACTAAATTTTTCGGAGTCCGGATTACAGTAAAGGAACAAAAATAAAGCCCGGGCCCCAACTAAATGACTCACAGTAGAAGGAAAGATCAGTGTTTGGGTGAAAGCTCCTTCAGGAGAACCCTGCCACTTAAAAGAAAGCCATAAAATAATTAATTGTTGTTTTGTATGTGTACATAACTACTTCTTAGGTACCGTAAATATTCCAATAAATAATAAATTAGGGCCGGAGTAATGGTCTTTTCAATTTTCCCATGTTCTTTCGCCATTAGGGAAAGCACCGAAAATGGGAAATTCATTTTGATCGGTGATTTGTGCTCCAAATAGGTCCCACTCATCATCATAATCTTCAAACTTGTTATTGGTTGATAGCTCTCCACTAATGATTCATATTGAAATTTTAGACTCAAAATTGTGATTTTAGAAGTATATATAGCTTACCTTAGAGTCAGGGCTGATAGCAAGGGCATAGCAGGCGGGGGCGGACGATGTGAGTTCCGCCTTGATGCGTGGTGTTGGGGAGGCCAAGTCCCATATGCTCAGGTTGCTTGCCTCTCCGCCCACAATTAGTGTTCTACCGTCTGGCAGCAGCTTGACGGACCGGATGTAGTTGTCCCGTTGTAGACAGTCTAGCTGGGACACGGGCGTCTTCGAGCCCGGCTGACTGATGTCCCATACTTTCACACAACCTGGGGGGGGGATGAGATGTTGGGGTCACGATTAAAAGTCACATTACTTTTGTAATGATGTGAAGAGAAGAAGGGAGACTAGGGAGAGGGAAAGACAAAGGAAGGAAGAAGCAAGTTCCTGGTTATTTAAACTTTCAGAGGATCCAACTTAAATATTCCCTACCTAGGTACGTAAATAGTGTAGAAGAAGTAAAAAACTTATTAGTTTCTGTATCTTGAGAATTTCCCTAGGTAGAGCGAAATGAAAATGTATACGCCAAACATGCGATGTTTTCATCCGTAATATTGGGATATTGCTCGGTGCGAAATACAAAGTAAAAAGTTTTCAGTGGAACAACCCCTGGCCCAATTTATGCTTATAGGCGCAGGACCCAGAAGCATTGAACTGAATCCTTGCCAAAAAAAAAAAAAAAAAAAAAAAAAATGCTGTGTTGAAAAAACATTTTGCTGTGTGCAAAAAATTCTCTAGAATATTATGTGTAAAAACGGGTAAA
>NW_007377498.1:9950-10894 GCF_000475195.1 Diaphorina citri
GCCCCGGGCGGGAATCGAGCCCGCGGCCTAGCGCTTACAAGGCAGACGCACTACCAACTAAGCTAACTAGGCTGGCTGTTATTGGTTGATAGCTCTCCACTAATGATTCATATTGAAATTTTAGACTTAAAATTGTGATTTTAGAAGTATATATAGCTTACCTTAGAGTCAGGGCTGATAGCAAGGGCATAGCAGGCGGGGGCGGACGATGTGAGTTCCGCCTTGATGCGTGGTGTTGGGGAGGCCAAGTCCCATATGCTCAGGTTGCTCGCCTCTCCCCCCACAATCAGTGTTCTACCGTCTGGCAGCAGCTTGACGGACCGGATGTAGTTGTCCCGTTGTAGACAGTCTAGCTGGGACACGGGCGTCTTCGAGCCCGGCTGACTGATGTCCCATACTTTCACACAACCTGGGGGGGGATGAGATGTTAGGGTCACGATTAGAACACAGATTAAATTAAGAAAAGAACAAGCACAAGTTCTCACGATGGTTGAATGCAGTTCAGGACGAGTCAATTAAACATGGCTAGAGACCCCGGTGCCCGGTGTATGTCAAAAATAAAAAGATATCTTTTCTTTATTCTGCTATTCCTATTCGGTTATAAATGTAAATGCAGTTTCTTTGTGTTATAATGTCACAAGTCACAACTTTGGTACTCACTGCAGCATTGTAGGATTTTCCCAATATCTCAATAATCCTAACATCTAATGTTTACCTACCATGCTGGCACCGGTCGCTATGCGCATTTATATGTCATAGCTACTCATTTTCCTCACGAGGCTGAGTGGGCCCCGCAACAGTCAGTCACGAAATCGATTATTTGGATGATACAAATTTCTTGACCCCACCGGGAATCGAACCCGGGTCTCCCGCGTGCAAGGCGAGCGCAGTGACCACTACGCCATGGGAGCTACTACATAACAAATAAATATAGACTTGGATCG
>NW_007377498.1:18578-71550 GCF_000475195.1 Diaphorina citri
AATCGCCAAATCCGCGAGCATAATCGCCAAATCCGCGAACAAAATCGCGAAATCCGGGAACATAATCGCGAAATCCGCGAACATAATCGGCAAATCCGCGAATATAATCGCCAAGTCCGCGAACATAATCGCCAAATCCGCGAACATAGTCGCGAAATCACATAGGTACGATATGTACATAGGTACGATAGGTGATAACGAGAATCCAAGGGACCAGCTCATTTTTTTCGTTTAAGGCGGTTTAATACAACATTTTCTCGTTTCTAAAGGTTTAGCAAAGTGGAAGAGCAAACTGATGATAGCATGACAAATTTAAACAAGTTAAGAACAAATTCTGATTTATAGAGGTACCTAATTTTAAAGTTAAAAAACGCGTCCCGAATTTTTTCTGGGACAAAAACGGAAATTCGGGACAAAACGCCCCAAAATGAAAAACTGAACGGGACGCCGGGACACCCCCTGAAATTCGGGACGTTTGGCAAGCCCATGTTTAGCTCAATTCTGATTTGGTAAACCCCTACCTTCTCTGAGATCCCAGGATCTGACTGTATTGTCCAGACCTCCTGTCCATAGCTTGGTACCATCTGCGGATATATCAATACAGGACGCACCGTCCGTATGTCCTTGGAACTGACGGACCAGGGTCTGATTGTGCAGATCCCACACTGCAATGTTACCGTCCGAACAACAGCTGAAGCAAACCTGCGTCAAACATGTCAAAAAAATATGTAAGGAAGTCAGGGCTAGGTGTTTTATTAGAATATAAGGTCTCGGGCATTTATTCCATCCCTCCTAGAAATTCCACTGTATAGGAGGCTGGATGCTCCAAACTAAATTTTTCGGAGTCCGGATTACAGTAAAGGAACAAAAATAAAGCCCGGGCCCCAACTAAATGACTCACAGTAGAAGGAAAGATCAGTGTTTGGGTGAAAGCTCCTTCAGGAGAACCCTGCCACTTAAAAGAAAGCCATAAAATAATTAATTGTTGTTTTGTATGTGTACATAACTACTTCTTAGGTACCGTAAATATTCCAATAAATAATAAATTAGGGCCGGAGTAATGGTCTTTTCAATTTTCCCATGTTCTTTCGCCATTAGGGAAAGCACCGAAAATGGGAAATTCATTTTGATCGGTGATTTGTGCTCCAAATAGGTCCCACTCATCATCATAATCTTCAAACTTGTTATTGGTTGATAGCTCTCCACTAATGATTCATATTGAAATTTTAGACTTAAAATTGTGATTTTAGAAGTATAGCTTACCTTAGAGTCAGGGCTGATAGCAAGGGCATAGCAGGCGGGGGCGGACGAGGTGAGTTCCGCCTTGATGCGTGGTGTTGGGGAGGCCAAGTCCCATATGCTCAGGTTGCTTGCCTCTCCGCCCACAATTAGTGTTCTACCGTCTGGCAGCAGCTTGACGGACCGGATGTAGTTGTCCCGTTGTAGACAGTCTAGCTGGGACACGGGCGTCTTCGAGCCCGGCTGACTGATGTCCCATACTTTCACACAACCTGGGGGGGGGATGAGATGTTGGGGTCACGATTAAAAGTCACATTACTTTTGTAATGATGTGAAGAGAAGAAGGGAGACTAGGGAGAGGGAAAGACAAAGGAAGGAAGAAGCAAGTTCCTGGTTATTTAAACTTTCAGAGGATCCAACTTAAATATTCCCTACCTAGGTACGTAAATAGTGTAGAAGAAGTAAAAAACTTATTAGTTTCTGTATCTTGAGAATTTCCCTAGGTAGAGCGAAATGAAAATGTATACGCCAAACATGCGATGTTTTCATCCGTAATATTGGGATATTGCTCGGTGCGAAATACAAAGTAAAAAGTTTTCAGTGGAACAACCCCTGGCCCAATTTATGCTTATAGGCGCAGGACCCAGAAGCATTGAACTGAATCCTTGCCAAAAAAAAAAAAAAAAAAAAAAAAAAAAAAAAAAAAAAAAAAAAAAAAAAATATTGATCATATCACATAATTATATTTATAAAGCTCTAAGAGGTGGGTGCTAACGAACGCCTCCGGCGTTAAATTCGCCAAGTGATCCCACTCAAGGGTCTATTTTAAATTTCCTTACCTTTGCCTCCAGTATACACATATTTGGTCGGGTTGCTGATGGTGACGGCACACACCACCTCGCCATGGCTAAGCGTGTTGATCTGACGAGCGTGTCTCGGTATCCCCGGACCAATTAGAGCGTCCGGCGGAAACGGTACGGGCTGCATCTGGCCGTCCGTCGTCACGTGATACGAGTAGGCTCTGCAAGAAAAGAAAAAAAAAATCAATTCATTTATTAAAATTAAAACTAGAAAGTTGTGAAAATTCTGAAATCTGAGCTCAAAACTCCGAAAAAATAACTTTGAAAGGTCGAAAATTCAATTTCCATTTCCCGTTCTAATGAAAAAGCTTAAAGACTTGTGACATCAGAGTTCAAGAAATGCGCAGAAACGCATGCTCACAAACACATTAATGTTGCCTGCAGGGAAGCTTTGCTCGGCACAGTTGACGTGACGTCATCGTGTATTTTTTACCAGTATTTTTTAAATCGATGTATCTCGGGATCTAGAAGTCGTAGAAGGAAAAGAAAAATTCCCTAGTTCCTCATTTTTTCTGCTCTTTGATTGTGAGACCTCACCTAAGTCAGCGGAACTGGTCCCTTTATCAAACCTCTTATTAAAAAAAGGTAAATAATAAAAAAAGCGGGCCTTAAATTCAATACTTACGGTTTTCCGCCCGGAATGCCAGCAAGGGAGGCGGGCCCGAGTGGGGCCCTCATCTGAGAGTGAGGATCATAGCCCACCAGGGGGGGCCTGGGGTAAGCGTTGAGTGAGGGCGGCAAATTATTGTGTAGCGCCCCATAGGCGCCGGCTGCAGCTGCGGCTTGAATCTCGTGAGGACTAGCGCCGCCCAGGTAGTGCGGGTATTGAGCTGCGGAATAGATGATAGACATTTATTAAATTAAAAATTTGACCCGATTATATTACTTTCCTTCCTATAGGATAAGGAAAGTGAAAATTAATGAACTGAATTGAACAATGTGTTGGAGTTAGACAGATATTGAATTTTTCTTTCGGAATAGAAGAACTGAATCCTAGTGTTAGTTTTCCGTGTTTAGTTTCCAAACCTTCGGTTGTCGGAAATGCGCTACCACTACCACTACCTCTATTTTAACCTCCTTTCCTTTTTCCACCCTCTCTATATCTCTCCTTTTTGTCTTTCAACCTAATATCTTTTTTCCCCCTCCTCCTACTCCTTCTTTCCATTTTTTCTCTTCCTCGATCTTTTTCTTCTTCCTCTTTTTCCTCTTTATCTCTGACTTTCTAGACAAAAGTCTATCCATCTCACTTTATCTATCTCCCTCTCCCTCCCTCCATTTCCATTTTCTCTCTCTCTCTCTCTCTCTCTTAGCGTTTAGCTCTTTGTTGTTGGAATTTTTTTTCTCCTTCATTTAATATTATCATTATTTCTCTTTCTCTCTCTCTCCCCTTTCTTCCTCTGTCTCTCTTTTATCCTCGTTAAATAAAATCAGTCAAGTATGAAAAAATAATGGAATGAGAGAGAGAGAGAGAGAGAGAGAGAGAGAGAGAGAGAGAGAGAGAGAGAGAGAGAGAGAGAGAGAGAGAGATAGAATATAATAACAGCGCCGCAGGCGAAATTTTTGAACATTTTGGTCTAAAATCTTCAGAAATTCAGTCTCATCGAAACCTAATTCTCAGCTCCCCAGGAGAATTTTTTTAAAAAGCATGAACCATGAACCTGAAGTTTGTCATTATACAGTCTACACATTCAAATATCCTGGGGGGATGAAGGTTAACACAAAAAAGGGGGAAATGACCAGCGCCGCAGGCGAAATTTTTGAAAATTGTGAGCTACAATTTATAGAAACCAGAATTAACGAAATTGAAATTTTTATGGCCACAGGCGAAAATTTTGGTCTCTAATCTTAGAAAAAGTTAGTTATCAAAAACACAAAATTTGGCGCCGCAGGCGAATTTTTTGAAGATTTTGGTCTACAATAGTATGAGAAGCAGACTTGTCAAAGGTGTAATCTTCAGGGCCGCAGGCGAAACTTTTCAGTAAGTATGTAACCTGTAGCTTGTCATGTGTCAGTTTTTTATGTAATTAAATACGTGTAAAAGACGAGTATAGTTATTCCCCCCAATACATTTCTATAGAACACAAAATGACAGCGCCGCAGGCGAAATTTTTTTTTCGAGAAAATTTAAGTAGCTCCTTCAAGGTTGCATAGGTACTTTTTTTTACTGACCAAAGTCTTTTTCTCGTTTTATAAGCTTTGAAATATTCCTAAAACTTTTTCATGAAGAGACAAAATTTCAGCGCCGCAGGCGAAATTTTTGAGAGATTATATGTTGCCCCTTCATGGTTGCATACTTTTTTAATTGAAATCTTTCTTTGTCTTTTTTTAGGCTTTGAAAAATTCCCTGACTTTTTTCGATTTTTGGCACTTTTTCGTGAAATTCCCTGACTTTTCCCTGACTTTTCCAGTCTCCATGAAATTCCCTGACTTTTCCCGGTTTTCCCGGTTTTCCAGTCTGGTAGACACCCTGATATTTCTCTCTCTCTCTATAATCTTCTTATTCCACTCTTTATCCCTTTCCTTTCTCTCTCTTTCAACTCCGGGTGAAAAATGTACAAATAAAGGATAGGAGAAGAAAGGGGAGGGAGAGAGAATAAAGTAATCCTTTGGGAAAACTAAAAAGAAAGGAAAAAAAAGTGGAAAAGGGAAAAGACAGAAAACAAGCTGGGCCCGTCCCTCCGGGAATTTTTTAGCCCGTAGTTTATTCGATCATCGTAGTTAAGGAAAATCAGGACTTATGTACCTACCTAATTTGTTTAATGTTCAGTTTAATATTATTCTTGATTTGATTTTTTGATTTTACTTTCATGTAATGATTTAAAATCAAGACTAGAGCCCGTTCTCCCTTTATTCCCAATATAAGGTTTAAGTCACCCATCCATTTATTGGCCTTGCCCGGCGTAGCCTTTCATAGGTGACGCTAAAACCGGTCTTAAATTATCGACTGAAGTGTTATCTAAAACTTTCTCGCTTTGAGTTCATAGGTCGTCGCGACAAATTTCAAGATCAGAGACTACGCACACCATTTTCGTGATCCTGGTAATTACCTTTAATTTGATATATAGGTCGACCAGGTTTGGATAAGTCCTTCTATGGGGACGGACAGACAGACCAACAGACGACACCGAAGCGAATACAATAGCCCGTCCTTTATACCTTTTTTTTATTACTATCGTAATAATAAAGGAAGGACGGACTAAAATGAAGAAAAAAAAAGAAGGGAGGTAGAGAGGAGAGGAAAGAGGAGGGGGTAAGAGAGAGAGAAAGAAAGAGAGAGAGTGTGAGAGAGAAAAAAAAAAGAGAGAGAGAGAGAGAGAGAGAGAGAGAGAGAGAGAGAGAGAGAGAGAGAGAGAGAGAGAGAGAGAGAAGCTATTTCTCTCTTCCCCCATCATTTTGGTATACTTTTTTTTACCACCTCCTACTCTCTCCATCCTTTTTTCTCTCGTATTTTTTCAGTATCTCCCCCTCTCTCTCTGTTATCTCCAGAGATTCGTAAACTTGTACACTTCCTTCTCTCTCACTCACTCCCTTTCTCTCTCTCTCTTTCTCTTGTTTTGTTTTCATTAGTTTTTTTTTATTTTTTTCTCATTTCCTTTTCATAGCAACTTTTTTTTTCCTTTCCTCCTCTCTTTGTCTGATATCTCTCTCCCTCTCTTTCTCTATATCTCTCTAACTCTTTCTCTCGCTGATATCTCTTTCTCTAATCCCGTATACTTTATGATTTTTCTATACATATGTATTTATCTTTATGTACCCATGTACTTATTTATTTACTACTTCTATCCCTCTTTCTTCCTTTTTTTGTAGGAACTAGTTTTTTCCCTCTCTCTCCCTCTCCTTGATAAAGGACTATAAACAGGGACTATAATCTATAAACAGGGACTATGATAAAGGACTATAATCCTAACATTCTATCTTTACCTACCATGCTGGCACCGGTCGCTATGCGCATTTATATGTCATAGCTACTCTTTTTCTTCACGAGGCTGAGTGGGCCCCGCAACATCCAGTCACGGAATCAATCATTTGCATGATACAAATTTCTTGACCCCGCCGGGAATCGAACCAAATAGAATGCTATTTGAGAGCTTTCTCTCTCTCTCTCCCTCTTAAATTGCATATTTCTGTTAGAGAGAGAGAGAGAGAGAGAGAGAGAGAGAGAGGAAGAGAGTGTGTGAGAGAGAGAACAATGAAATAATTTCTTTTGTTTTCGTTGTTGTTATTATTATTTTTATTTATTTCTAATGTGAACTTTAAGTTGCCACATTATTCACAACAAAATCGATTGAAAGAAAAAATGCAAACGGAGGGAGAGAGAGAGAGGAGAAAGGAGAGAGATAAAGAGAGAATAAAGAGAGAGAGAGAGAGAGAGAGAGAGAAAGAGAGAATAAAGGGAGAGAGATAGATAGAGAGAGAATAAAGGGAGAGGGAGAGAGAGAGAGAGAGAGGGTGAGAGAATAGAAGGAGAGAGGGAAATAAAGTGTTGAAAGCCTGATTTATATAAGCTTCTAAGCTCTTTCTCTTTTCTTCCAACGAAAAGCTTTCTCCTTTCTCTTTCTCTCTTCTCCCTCCCTTTTCCTTTGTCTCTTTATCCCTCCCTTTTCTACCTCCCCAAATCTCCCCTTCCCTTCATTCCTATTTCTCTCTCTCCCTCTCTCTCTCTCCCTCCCCCAGTTTCATTTCTTGTTACTTGTTATACCTTTGGACCCACACTCGAAAGTCCGATGAATATAATCCCTCGATTTCTCACTCCCTTACTAGTTTCAGGTTTTGACGAATTTTCATCTATGTGTGTGTTTGTCTGTTCCGTTAACGGTATGTGTGTTCCGTTAACGGTATGTGTGTTCCGTTAACGGTAACGGTATGTGTGTCTGTCTGTTCCGTTAACAGTTTGTACAACTTTGATGAAATTTGGCAAACATGTTCAGCAATTGTCAAAATGATAAATGAAATATTCTCATTAGAATCAACTGCAAATGATTTGTCCGTCTTCGCTCGTAAAGTCTCTAAAATGGTAAGATGTTTAAAAAGAAAAAATAATTTAATAATTTCTCCTCTGAAAAAAAGAAGAGAGAGAGAGAGAAAAAAAAGGCTGACATCCTCTACTAAACATTACTTTCATTACTTTCATTTCTTTCTCTCTCTCTCTCTCTCTCCCTCCCCCTTTACTCTTACCGCCTCTTAATTTGCTTTCAACTTTCATCTCACTCTTTTGAGATTTTTTCACGTTCTCATTTCAAGTTCCTCTCTCTCTCTCTCTCTCGCTCTCATTTCAACACCTTCAGGCGTAATAATTATATCTGCATTAAAAAAAGGCTTTTTTTTTCATTTCAAAAGATTTTCATATTAATTAAACTTCATACTTTTGCATTTCTCCAACCCCCCTTAATTCCTTGTTGTTTGTTGTTGTTGTTGTTGCTGTTGGCATGAATGTTATTATCACTATTATTTTTTAAAAAATCTTTTAACTTGATGGAAACGCGTCGCGTTAAAATGCAAGACCCACTTGGCTGCTTTGCTTATTATTTCATTCCCCCCTTCTCTATTTTTCTCATTTTTACTTTGTCCTTTTCTTTCTTCGCACAAACACCTTTTTAATTAAAATATTTATAAACAAAGTTCACTTTTTCTTCTACACCTCTCTCTTGGTCTAAACACATAAAAGGTACAAGTGCAAGAGAAAAAGTAAAAATAACGTGAAAAGGAGACTGTTCCTTGCACATTGCATAACCAAGTTTAGTTTCCAGGCGTTCACACAATTTGATAGCCCATTCTCGGCCATAGAGGTTCTGTTGGATCAGTTCCCGTTCCCGTTTGGGGCAAACTTTATCCTAAACAGATAAGGTTTGTTCTCGGAACGGTTTGCTTCCTGGGGCAAACTTTATCCTAAACAGATAAGGTTCGTTCTCGGAACGGTTGGCTTTCTCCTATCCCGTCTTTCGTTCTCTCTTCGATTTCGGGACGATACGACCTTACCAGCTAGCCAGTTACAGTTCCCACTGTCAAACAAAAACACTTCTTCAGACAAGGGGGAAAACCCTTTTTTCACTAAATCCCTCAAGATGACTACGAGCAAAGATCTTATTTACAAACCAAGGTACAAAATGCCTTCCTTCCCCTAATCCGTCCTAGTACGAGGGGGGGTACCACTTTACCCACCTTCCCTCGACACTCTTCCCTTTTTCCCTCGACTATACCTTCTTCCCTCTGTTCTCCCTCTAGAATTTGTATTTGAACATAGAAGTTTACCCTTAAACCTCAAAACCAACCAGGGATAAAGCAAGATAGAGGGAGAGGGAGAGGGAGGAGAGAGAGGGAAAGAGAGAGAGAGAGAGAGAGAGAGAGAGGGAAAGAGAGAGAGAGGGGGAAAGAGAGAGAGAGAGAGAGAGATGGAAGAAAGTGGGACAGAGAAAGAGAATGTTTTGAATTTTCCATTTCACAAGAAGAAGAAGGAGGAGGAGGAAAAAAGCTCAGAGCTTAATCCTTCCTTCTCTTTTTTTTTCAAGCATTTTTAACCCTTTCTTACCATTTGTCGAAAATAGTAAGTGGTTTAGTGATTATTCAACCTGGATTCTAAGACCGCCATCAGCTCGGTATAATGTAAATGGGTTTATGGGTTCTTCATTTGAAAATCTCAAACCACACCACTGTTCAGCAGGTAAGTATATGGGTTGGAGCAATAATTACTATGGGTTATGGGATCATTAGAGTCCCATTATGAGTTTCCCATGTTTATATGGGTTCCCCATTTGAAAATCTCAACGCCACACCACTGTTCAGCAGGTAAGTATATGGGTTGGAGCAAATAATTACTATGGGATCATTAGGGTCCGCTTTTCCCTACTCTATTATTATCCCATTATAAATTTCCCATGTTTGAGTTATAGGGTGGGAGGGCAAGTCATATTTATTTGCTTTCCGTTACAGGGTAGTTCAAAAAATCCCAATTATTATTTTTTATTTATGTAGGTATTTAAAGATTTTAAAGTTTGATTATAACCCGTAATCAAACTTTATAATATAAATATTATGAATATCAATAGGTTGAGTGGAAGAACTCAAACTCCCTAAGTAAGAATCCTGCTCTTTAAGTCTTAAAGCAATAAAAAGTCAAAAACTAGTTAGTTGGAGTCCTTTTCTGTGAATAAAACCTTTGAATGGAACCTCGATTAGAGTTGGCTTTAACTCTTCCAATAATGACGTTTTGGGAAGGCCAAAATTAAATTTTATTGTACCAGCGGGCTATTCAATAAAAACCTCCTATTGATGGCCGTAATAAATTCATTATTAGTTTTTAGAGCACGATGGAGGGGGGGGGGGAGAAGCTAATTATGCATGTCGAACTTCCGAGAGTGTTTTGTGTGGAATAATATTATTATGTTGTGTATAAGATGTCTCTCTCTTCTTCCTAGACTCTCTCTTCTCTCTCTCTCCTCTCTCTCTCTCTCTCTCTCTCTCTCCTCTCTCTCCTCTGGTTCCATTAAAGGTAAAAGAAATGTAGCCACACATACCCTCAAGTTTGAGTACTTTTCAAAAATGTTGCAAGTTTCATCTTGGAATTCAACCATTCGACGGGTCCAAGTCCAAGGAAGATTCTTGAAAAGGGATTAAGCGTTGAGGAATGGAAATGGGATATGGGATATGATATAATGGAGGTATGGAGGAAGCATTAAGAGAGTAGAAGAGGGAGTTTTGTGAAGAAGAAGAAGGAGAAGAAGAAGAGGAGGAGGAGGAGAGAAGATAATGAAAAGGAAGAAGGTGTAGGAGGGAGTAAAAGGAGTAGGGGTGATTGAAGGAGACAAATGGAAGTGAAACAGGAGTGAGGAAGGAAGAACAAGATATAGGAAGGGGGAACGAAGAGAGCGGAAGAGAAAAAGTAGGAGGGGAAGATGACGGGGAAGGAATTAGGAAAGGAAAAAAGGAGGTGGGGAAGATAGAGAAAAAGAGGGGAAGGAAAGAGAGAGAGAGAGAGAGAGAGAGAGAAAAGGGAGAAAGAGAAGGTGGGGAGGGGAGCCTTCATCTCTATTATGATGAAAAATGAGAATGTTTTGAAAATGAGAGAGGAGGAGGAAGAAAAGAGAGAGAGAGAGAGAAGAGGGTGGTGGGGGTTGAAGTATGCTCAGAATAAAGAATGATAGGGCGAAATAGGGGGGAGAAAAGGAATGGTAGGGGGAAAGGAGTGGGGGTAAATCATGAGGGAGAAAAATTCGTAGTGTGAGGGAAAAAGTGGAGGTTTTGTAAGGGAGAGGGGAAAGAGAGAGAAGGAGGAGGAGGAGGGGAAGAAGAGGAGGGAGGAGAGAGAGAGGGAGGGGAGAGAGAGAGAGGTGCTGAAATATTTCCCTCAAGTGGGTGCTTAATTCATTTCGTTTAGAGATTTTTCGTTCTCTCTCTCTCTCTCTCTCTCTCTCTCTCATTTTCTCCTGAGTTGAGTAAAAGGCTTTGCTTATTTTTAATAATCCTCCTTCTTTCTCTATCTTTCTTTCTCCCTGCCTTAATTTCTCTCTCTCTCTCTCTCTCCAACTGCCTTTGGGGTATCTCTACCTATGTAGGTATTATATTTCACAACATTATTTAAAGGTTCTCCCTTTCACACAGACACATACACCCCCCCCCCCCCCTCTCCACAAACTCATCTTTTGTACTTACAAATACGTGTAAATAAATTTTGTACGTGTAAATAAAGAAATTTGAATACACATACTTTAACTTTAACACCCATTAAAATAAAATGTGATAAATATTCTTCAACCTATCGGGGTCTCGAACCCTCAAACCACCGAGTATCTGGTAGCAAAATAATAGCAACAGAAAAGTTGAACTCTTTTCTTTCTTTTTTGTTAGTTTTTTCTTCTTCTTCTTCTTCTTGGTTAGTTTTTTTTTTCTAATGTTATAATGTGAAATAAATAAAAACAATTCTTTATTCATCTCTCTCCCTCTCACTCTCCCTCTTTGTTTTCTCTCTCTCTCTATTCCTCTGTTTTCTCTTTCGCTCCCTTCGTTAACTCTCTCTGTCTTTTCCTAAAGCCCAAAGATAATATTTTTCTTTCTTTGAGGAAAGAAAAGTCGTATTTTTTCTCTCTCTCTCTCTCTCTCTCTCTTCCAATGGTGAAAAAATGAGAGAGGGTGAGAGAGAGAGAGAGAGAACAATAAGCAGGATATAAAGATAAGAACAGAAGAGAGAAAGAAAACAAGAAAGAGAGAGAGAGACGACTAGCTTAAAGATTACCGAGAGAGAGAGAGAGAGAGAGAGAGAGAGAGAGAGA
This sequence comes from Diaphorina citri, assembly GCF_000475195.1. NCBI lineage: Eukaryota > Metazoa > Arthropoda > Insecta > Hemiptera > Psyllidae > Diaphorina > Diaphorina citri. Next base: position 29,941 of record NW_007377498.1, read on the forward strand.
GAGAGAGAGAGAGAGAGAGAGAGAGAGAGTGGAAGCTTGAGGATAAAAAGAAGAAAGAGAGAGAGACAGAAATAGAGTGATGAAAGGAAGATGACGAAGGAGAAGGGAGGGAGGGAGAGAAGGAGAGAGAAAGAAAGAGGGGAAAAAGATGAAGATAGAATGTACAATAAGATTATAGGAGGAAGGAAGGAAGGGAAAGAGACGAAGAGAGAGAGAGAGAGAGAGAGAGAGAGAGAGAGAGAGAGAGATAGGGAGGAAGATATATTTAATATTTAGAATATAAATGAACCAACTCAGTAGGGAATAAAAAGAGAGAGTGGGAGGGAGGGAGAGAGAGGAGACTATGTTGCTAGCGTATTATAAATCCCTTGAAAAATATAAATTTATAAATGTAAAAAAAAGGACAGAAGGAGAGAGAGAGAGGGAGGGAGGGAGGGAGGGAGAAAGATGAAAATTTAAAAACAAATTTTATTCCTTCCTCTCTCCCTCCCCTTTCTCTCTCTCTCTCTCCCCCCCTATATTCATAATCTTCCCCAGGGCGGCCATCTTGGTTTAAGGGGACAACAAGATTGAGAAGTGTCAGCAGGTTTTTAATCATTGTGAGACCGAACAAAGCGAAATCCAAGTTTTTTTTTTCCTTTAGGTTTGACAGAGGGAACTGTATCTCTAAGGTCTTATCGTCCCGAAATCGAAGAGAGAAGGACGACAGGATTGGAGAAAGCCAGCCGTTCCGAGAACAAACATTATCCCATCAGGATAAAATCCGTCCCGGGCGGGAATCGAACCCGCGACCTAGCGCTAACAAGGCAGACTCGCTTTCATTTTAAATGGACAGCAGGACAGCTTTAAGCAGAAAAAACCACCCATAAAGGGTATTGCCCCTATGGATGGTTTTTTTCTGCTCAATGCTGTCCAAATGTTCCCTAGGTAGGTAGGTAGGTAGGTACCTACATAAATATTAAATACCGCTAAATAATTGGATTTAAGGATTTACCCATTTGAATACTGCACATGCACGGCGGAACATTAGTTATAAAGAGTCTTTCCCCCATTATTTTGCTCGAAGCAGAGAAAAACTTCCTTTTCAGCAATTTTGTTTTCAAATTTTTATGTCCCAACTGCATGCGAAAATATTTGACTGGCATTTTTTATTTATGTAATAATGTCAGTAGACAGAGGCGTGTGGTAAGACTTTTAAAAGGGGGAGCTGTAAACCCAAGGTAAATTAAGTAGCAGGTTACTCGTACTTCGCCACGGGAAATTGATCATAACTCGAGATCGGTTAAGATTTCGGCAAAATCCCTTCGATTTGCACGTCTAGAGAACATATTGGGAATATTCCTACTAAATTTCAGCTTTCTAAGTGTTGGGGTTCTGGAGATAGAGCGATCAATGTGTGAATGGATTTCGCTTTCATTTATTAGTATAAAGATACAGTATGCCAATCTGCTGGTGGTCTTGGAAATCCAGGTTTTATCACTAAATCAATATTTTCATTAAGTGATAAGACCCTTACACTCGTATTTATGAACAAGAATGATCGTTCTTAGATCAGTCTCAAGTCAAAATTGACCAATCAAATGCCTTGAGACTATGCTTAGCACGAACTTAAGAGCCAGCATTTTGTTCATAAATATGGGTGTAAGTTTATATTATTAAAATTTTCAAGAGATTTGAGAGAAGGAACTGGAACTGCAAGGTCTTATCGTCCCAAAAGCTAAGGGTCCACACATAATCGACTGGTCATCGATCGATGTCGACTGTCACGTCCACACTGACTCGACAACATAGATTCACCTCGTCGATCGACGGCCGGTTGACTATGTTTGGAGAGATCTTTGGTTACCCCCGCTATCTGATAATGCCCAATACGCCATTGATCCGCGAATGCCAGTGTTCTTACACGTGTACACCGAATGTCAATATTAGTAGATAAACAATAAACAATGTAAATGCTATCACTATTGTAAGTATCGATGTCTCTAGAACACTGATTGAACAAGTCGCTGACCATTATAAATTTCCCATGGTTTGAGTTATAGGGTGGGAGGCAAGTCATATTTATTTGCTTTCCGTTACAGGGTAGTTTCAAAAAATCCCAATTATTTTTTATTTATGTAGGTATTTAAAGATTTTAAAGTTTGATTAGATTATACCGTAATCAAACTTTTATGAATATAAATAGTTGATTAGAAATAACTGTGAATCCTTTATAATATACAATAGGTTAATTCGAAGATAGGTTGAGGGCGAAGAACTCAATACTCTCCTAAGAACGAATCCTGTCTCTTTAAGTCTTAAAGCAATAAAAAGTCAAAAACTAGTTGGTGGAGTCCTTTTCTGTGAATAAACCTTTGAATGGAACCTCGATTAGAGTGTGCTTTAACTCTTCCAATTAATGACGTTTTGGGAAGGCCAAAATTAAATTTTATTGTACCAGCGCGGGCTATTTCAATAAAACCCCTATTGATGGCCGTAATAAATTCATTATTAGTTTTTAGAGCACGATGAGGGGGGGGGGGGAAAACTAATTATGGATGTCGAAATTCAAACTTTATTAACTTCTGTAAAAAAAAAAAAAAAAAAATGTGGAAAATGTTTTTTTTTTTTTTTTTTCAAAATGGGGGCACAAAAATGTGAAATATCCGATTACAACACTGTTATGAACTTTGTTTGGAGGGGGTGTGTGGGGGAAGGACACCCCCCCTCTTTCGAAGGTAAATTTTCAAACATACACCCCAAACCCCCTCCCATTACCACACCTCGGGCCCGCTCAATTTCAAAACATACGAGAGTGTACCTACCCCATTAAAAATGGGCTTCCAAAGCGTTTACACTGGGCCTTAGTTTCTAGTTTTACAGCGGGAAAAAAAGGGAGGGAGAGGGAGAGAAAACAGAGTTAAAGGGAAAGCTTACAAGACTGGAGGGAACAAGCTGGGCCCGTCCCTCCGGGAATTTTTCAGCCCGTAGTTTATTTGATCGTGGTTAATGAAAATCAGTACCTATGTACCTACGTAATTTGTTTAATATTCAGTTTATTATAATTATTATTATTATTATTATTACTGATTTGATTTTTGATTTTACTTTCATGTAATGATTTAAAATCAAGACTAGAGCCCGTTCTCCCTTTAGTCCTTTTAATGTTTCCTAATAACTACCAATATAATGTTTAAGTCACACATCCATTAATTGGCCTTGCTCGGCGTAGCTTAACATAGGTGACGCTGAAACCGGTCTTAAATTATCGACTGAAGTGTTATCTAAAACTTTCTCGCTTTGAGTTTCAAGATCAGAGCTCATTCGTGTGAGAAAATGTGAAAAAAATCCCCCCAAAACTTTTGGCTTTTTGGTTTTCTGGACAAAATTTGCACCACCACTTTCGTGTTCCTGGTAAAGAGACCTTTAATTTGATATAAAGGTCAACCAGGTTTGGATATGTCCTTCTATGGGACAGACCGACAGACAGAAACACGGACACCGAAGTGAATACAATAGTCCGTCCACTATACCTTTTATTATTACTATTGTAATTTAATAAAGGAAGGACGGACTAAAAAAAGGGGAAAAAACCCGAGGAGAGGGAGAGAAAACAGAGTTAAAGGGAAAGCTTACAACAGTGCGGAGCGGAGAAGGGAATAAAACCAGGAGAAAGAAGGGAGGGACCGTGTTCTTTCGACCATAATCATTGAGAGGAGAGAGGGAGGGAGGAGGGAGAAAAGGGAAAAAACTACCTTTTAAACTTCCGAAGGGGAGAGAGAAGAAGAAAGAAACGAAGTGTGTATAAAGAATACATAAAAAGACAAGCTTCCTTTTTCTTCCCCCCTTCTCAATTCTTACTCCCTTTTTCTCCTCCTTTCCCCTCTCCCACATTTACTTCCCCTACACTATATACCTTCTCTTGGGATTCCCTCTCCTTTCTCCCTCCTCCTCACAAGTTTCTCTGGCAATAAAGAGGACAGGGAAGGGAAATAGGGAGGCAAAAGGGAGGTATTTTTTCCGTGTAGATATTTATCCCTCTCCTTCGCCCCCTTTTTCCGAGCTCCTTCTTTTTTTTTCTAAATTCCCCTACCCACCGCCTTCGCTGACTCTTTCCTCTAACTTCCTTTTTTCCCCCTCTCTACAAAACCTCCCTCCTTTCCCACCCCTCTTTCTCCCCTGTTCCTTCTATCTGTTTTAACAAGCCCCCGCCTTTCTTTCCCTCTTTTAAACTCATTCCAGCTTTCCTTCTCTCCCTCTCTCTCTTCCCAAGTATTTCTTCTCGCCTCTTCTTCTTCTTCTCATTCCCGGATCTTATATCTTCCTTATTTATCCCTCTCTACGCCTTCCCCTTCATTATTTCTCCCTCTAACTTCTCCTTCTTCATTTTTCTCCCTCTACCTCCTCCTTTCTCCCTCATCTCTTCCCCCTTCTCCCTTATTTTTCCCTCTATCACCCCCTTCTTTTTCATTTCTCCCCCTTCTAACTTCCCTTTCTCTCCCTTATTTATCCCATCTTTTCCCTCAAGGAGAGAAGATGTCAGACGGGTCGATACACAGCTGAAGGGCGCCGAAATAGGAAGGCGCTCGTAATTTTCGCACGCGGCGCGGTACTCATACAGGATGTGTACGGATCGTGTGAGGGAGCCTTTAAAAATCCCTCTGGGGGTCTAAATAGGGATTTAGTGTCGCCTGGGGGATATTAAAACGGAAATACAGGGATTAGAATTAGACCGATTTCCAGCGTCCAGCTGGGGGACCAAATACATTGAAGTCAAAGTCTTTTTGGGAGCAAAGTTTCAAGTTTTTTTTATATATATATATTTACTATCATTACCTAGTTTTTTTTTTTTTTTTTTTTTTTTTACATGACCGCTAGAGATTACGAAAAATGGAGGGTTAAAAGAGATGAAAAGAGAAGACTGACAAGAAGAAGTAAGGAGGGAAAAAATACAGAGAAAGGTGGGATGAGAAGGATTAGGGTTAGAACGATCTACCAGGGAGAAGGAAGACGGAAGAGAGAGAAAGATTAAGCGAGAAACATACCCACAGGGAAAAATGAAGGGGAAGAAAGAGTAGGGAGGGAAAAAGATCCCTTCTTGTCAGGAAAAGGATAAATAGGTTAGAACAGAGTTTAGGCCGTGGGTAGGTAAGAGAGGGAGAAAGGGAGAAAGTGAGAGGGGGGGAAAGGATATGATAGGTTTAAATGTGGGTAAAGGACGAGGGAAATATCTCGGAGAAAGAGGGAAAAATTATGAAAGGGGAAAAGGATGAAAAGGGGGAAAAGGATAGCGAGAGGATCGGAGAGCTTGAAGGATAGGTAATAATAATAAAGTGGGGAATTTACTGGAGGAAAAATTTGTTCCTGTACAACCAGGGGCGGATGAAAATCTAACTTGATGCAGAAGCTGTTGAAGACAAAATAGCCGGGTGGACACAAAACCCATCCTCGAAAATACCCTCAACGAACGAAAGGTATCACTATTCAATATTTAAACGGAAAAAATCCCACTCACCTAATAATACCAACAAATCGAAAGAACAAATTGGACATTTTTACATACTAAAATTTAAACGAACGAAATCCACCAAAAGTCGGACAAAATCCCTTTCAACTGATATTTTCGACAAAATTCCTCGATTAATCCTGACGAAAATCCCAGCCAACCCCAAATGTTATTTGTACAAAATTTCCCAACCTTCCAAAGACAAGGAAAGATCCCTTGGTTATAAACGGACAAACCACCCCAACTCCCCCCACCCTCAACTGTTCTCTCATCAGCCCTCTCTCTCTCCCCTCCTCCTCCTCCTCGATTAGCCCCATCAGTCACCAAATCTTCCCAAAAGTTTTTCCAACAAAGGGGGGGGGGAGAGAGAAGGAAGGTCGAGGGAGGGGAGAATGGGTGAGGGGGGTGATGAAGCTATCTTGCCCCTCCGGGAAAAGGACTCTCCCCTCCAAAATAGATTGTAAGGACCTCATACAAAGGGTTGGTAAGAAAAGGGTATTACCTACACAAAGGGCCGACAGAAAAAGGTAGTGTACTAACAAAAAAGGGGCTGGTACGGAAAGGGCCTCATACAAAGGGTCGGGTAGGAAAAGGGCAGCACAAAGAAGTTTATCTTTATTTTCTTCACAAAAACCCCAAACCCCCCTCCACCCCCCTCCTCCTTATTCTCCATTAAATCCGTCCTTTTTCCTCCCCACCCATCTCCTTCCCCCCTTCTTTTTTAACCACCCATGTTGTTCTCTTTTCTTAATCTCCTTCCCCGACCTCTTTTAGTCCCCCCCCCACCACCCCGATCCCTTGGCGAGTAATTACTACAATTAATACAATTAACAGTCTCTCCCTCCTTCTTTCTCCTTCTCCCTCTCTTCTCCTTTTCTCCCTCTCTCCCTCCCTAGAAAACCTTTTCCCTAATAGAGAAAACCCCGAACACCGCACTATAGTTTTCATTTTAGCATGGAAAACCGCACCATTCTTATCAAAATACACCCGGGGGGGGGAGGTCGCCTTGGGGAAGGAAAAATCCCTTCGCCCCTCTTTCAAAGTCTTTTTGAGGGAAAAATCCCTTCGCCTCGTCTCTTCGCTCCTCTTTCAAAGTCTTTTTGGGAGGGAGAATTCCCTTCGCTAGTCTCTTCGCCCCTTTTTCAAAGTCTTTTTTGGGAGGGAAATATCCCTTATCGTCTCCTTTACCACTGTTTCAAAATCTCTTTAGGTGGGAAAATATCTCTTCTCTTTGCCCTCCTTTTCAAAGTCTTTTTGGGGGAGGAAAGATCCCCTATCCCGTTTCAAATGTCTTTAACCGCCAGACCGGTGCAACACTTGGCGACATTTTACCGCTTTCGTATAAACGTAGTGTCTGCTTCATATAAGATAGTATTTGCTTCGTATAAACATACATAATCCACCTCGTATAAACAAACACAAGTTGCTAAAAATATTTTATTCAATACATTATGTTGATGTATAATATTTTCTCTCTTCCTCCCACGTTCTTTCTCTCTCGCTCTCTTTCTCTCCCACAGTATCTCTCTTTCTTTCTCTCTCTCTTCCGCTCTTTATCTCTCTCTCATATTTTCACGACTTTTTCCATTCCCCATCCATCCTCTGTCTCCTTTTCTCTCATTTGCTGTCTTTTTCTCCCTCTACCTCCTTTCTTCTCTCTCTCTCTCTCTCGCTCTCCCTTTTATTTTTTGCTCTTTCCGTTTTTATCATGCATTTTTATGAGGGAAAAAACGGAAGAAGAAGAAGAAGAAGGAGGAGGAGGAGGAGAAGGAGGAGGGGGAGGAGGGGGAGGAGGAGAAGGAGAAGGAGAAGGAGGAGGGGGAAGAGAAGAAAAAGACAAGGAAAGAGGAGGAGGAAGAAAAAGCGAGTGAAATATATTACAGATAACGTAGTGCGAGAGAGATAGAACGAGAGAAAGAAAAAGAGAGCGAGAGAGAGAGAGAGGGAACGTTTTTATTTTATACTACCTCTTATCATGTCATTTTCTTAGACAAGTTTTATATTTTATATGCTGGAAGAACAATGGAGAAGAAGAGAGAGGGAGAGGGAGAGGGAGAGGGAGAGAGAGAGAGGAGGGGAAGGAAGAAAGAGAAAGAAGGGGAAAAGAGGGGGGATAAAAAAGAGGGATTGAGAGAGAGACAAAAAACACAGGGGGTCTGAGAGAGAGATGGTAGAATACTACATATTCGAATGAAGACAGAGACAGATAGGGGAGGGGGGGGAGGGGGAGAGAGAGAGAGAGAGAGGAGGGAGGAAGGAAGGAAGGAAGGAGAGAGAGAGAAAAGGGAAGATGACATAATTTTACACTGTTATGAATCAAGCATGTGTTTCTCTCTCTCTCCACATTTGTTTCCTCTCTTACCACCCTCATTGTCTTTGTCTTCCACATACACTTTGAGTGAGCAGTGAGCACAAGTCTCTCTCTCTTTCATATTAGATTGTGTTCCCGGGTTCGATTCCCGGCGGGATTGAAGTTTTCCGGTTTTCCGGCTCTGTGCTTGGAGAACGGGGTGCACTCAGCCTCGTGAGGACAATTGAGTAGCTACTTTAATCGAGTAGCGACCAGTGGGAAGGAAGGAGAGAGAGAGAAAAGGGAAGATGACATAATTTTACACTGTTATGAATCAAGCATGTGTTTCTCTCTCTCTCCACATTTGTTTCCTCTCTTACCACCCTCATTGTCTTTGTCTTCCACATACACTTTGAGTGAGCAGTGAGCACAAGTCTCTCTCTCTTTCATATTAGATTGTGTTCCCGGGTTCGATTCCCGGCGGGATGGAAGTTTTCCGGCTCTGTGCTTGGAGAACGGGGTGCACTCAGCCTCGTGAGGACAATTGAGTAGCTACTTTAATCGAGTAGCGACCAGTGGCGGCTTAACCAGAGTAAAAAGAAACTAACAAAGCCAGCCTAGTTAGCTTAGTTGGTAGTGCGTCTGCCTTGTAAGCGCTAGGCCGCGGGTTCGATTCCCACCCGGGGCGGCGAACGGCTGGCTTTCTCCTATCCTGGCTTCCTTCTCTCTTCGATTTTCGGGACGATAAGACCATAGTAGTTACAGTTCCCTCTGTCAAACCTCTTAAAAAAGGTCTCTTTTACTTTTAATAATAAATGATCATCCTCAACCGCAACCCATTTACTTCCTTCTTCTATCTTCCCTCAAGACAAGAGGTACCTAATACACATAATGGGTCCCGTATTTAGAAATCATGGAGGAGAATAAAAAGAAAGAAAAGACATCAAGTGAAAAAAAGAAAAAGTAAAATGAAATGAATGGAAAAAAAGAAAAAGAAAGAGAGAAAAATGGAGTTTTCAAAGAACTTACTTAAATTATTCTTCAAAACCAAAGTTATTTCAACCACATGGTCCTTCTCTTTCTCCCTCCCTATTTCTCTCTCTTTCTCCTCCTCCCCTACTCTTTTCTCTCTTCCTCTCCTCCCTTTTTGTTTCTTTGCAAATTCCCCCTCCAATTTTTTCTTTCTTTCTCTCCCTCTTCTCCTTCCTCTGCCTCCCTTTTCAACTTGTTTCTTCTCCACTACCCGTCCAACTTCCTCTCTTTCTCCGTCCTTCCTTCTTTTATTATTCTCTTGTCCTTTTACTCTTTCTCCCTCTTCTCTCTCCTTCCTTTCTCCATCACACAAATTTGAAGGAAAATTGAATTAAAGTTCTCCAATCTCAGATGTACCTATATAATACCCATGTACCAACATAGGTATAGTAAATAGGTACTAGATATGTATAGTATACATAGGTACATACATACATATTTAGGTATACTGGGTGGGTAGGTAGGTAGGTAGGTATGTACTAAAAGTTCCAAGGTTTTTTTTAGTTTTTTCTCTTTACTTTTTTTCAATGCTTTTACTTTCCTTATTTTTCTCCTTCTCCCATCTCCCTCTTCATCGCTCCCTGCTCCCTTCTATTTATATTTGTTCCTCCTCCTCCTTCTTCACCTCCTCTTCTTCTTTTTCTTCCTCTACTTCGTTTCTTCTACCTACGTATTACTTCTTCTTGTTCCTCTTTTTCTCCTTCTTCCTCCGTCTCCTTTTCTTTCTTCTCTTCCACGTTTTCTTCTACCTCTCTTTAATCTTCTTCTTCTTCTACTTTTATTCTGTATTTCTTCTCCTTCCTTTCATTTTCTCCTCCTCCTCCACTTCTTCTAATATACTCCGGATTCTTTTGTGCAGCTCAAGATGAGGGATATAGTGATATACCTTATTTAATTTACAAAGTGGAAGGGGGGGGGGGTGGAAGAAAGGAGAGGAAAAAGAAGAAGCAGAAGAAGAAGATGGAAGACGAGGAGAAGAAGAGACAGATATTCAGAGTGAGTGATTAAATTGAAAATGATGAAACTCAAAACAGAGAAGGAAGAGAAGAAGGGGGGGAGAAAAAGAGAGAAACAAAGCGAGGAGGAGAAGGAGAAGGAGGAGGAGGAGGAGAGAGAAGGAAGGTAGCAAGAGGTATAGAAAGCTAAACTTTTTTTTCCAGAAGATAACTTTTACAAAACCAAAGAGAGAAGGAGAAGGGGAGGGAGAGAGAGAGAAAGAGAAAGAGAGAGAGAGAGAGAGGGAAGGAGGGAGGGAGAGAGAGAGATATCTTCAAGTGTATTCCAAAAGACCACAAGCATCACCGTCTGAGAATTAGGGATGGGATAAAGGTTGAGGTAAAAATGAACACAGAAAAGGGAAAAGATTGAGGTAAAAAGGGAGAGAAAAGATGGAAGGCTTAAGGAGTGAGGTAAAAATGAACAGATGAGGGAGACGATTTAGGTAAATGGGGGGAAGAGTAAAAGGGGAAATTTAACAAAAAGGGACAGAGGTATGGTTGAAGGCTTAAGGGAGTGAAGTTAAAAAGGAACGTAGAGAAAAAGGGACAGAAAGAGAGGCAGAGAGAGAGATTACGAAGAGAGAGAGAGAGAGAGGGAGACAGAAAATGCAGGTTTGAGGTTTAAATATTAAATGAACACACAACACACTAATAATACCTCCCTCCCTCTCTCTCACCTTTCTATCACACTCTCTCTTCCTCTTTCCTTTTTCTTCCTCATCCCTCCCTCTCTATTTTTCCCTTACACCCTCCTTCGTTTCCCTTTATTCCCACATCCCTCGGTTTCTGCTTATCTCCCTCTCCCATCTCTCCTTCCCTTTTCCACGCTGGTCCGATTTCCCATTTAGTCCCTCCTATACATTTCTCCCTTTTTCTCTCCCTTCCTATAATTCTCCCTCACACCCCCCTATTTCTCCCTCCCTTTACCATCACACCTCTGTCTGTCTCGATTTCCCTTTTAGTCCTTCCCTCTTTCTCTCTTCACATTTCTCCCTCTTTACCTTCCCTTCCTATTTTTCTCTCTTTCTTTCCCCCTCCTCCCTCCCTATTTCGTTCTACACACACATTCAACCCCATACTCACACCCTGGGACCCGGGAGGGGGGGGGGGGGGCCTCCCCCGGGGAGAGAGAGGAGAGAGGGGGGGGGAGAGTTGGTAAAATTTCAAGGTGTGGTGGAAAATTCAGGCACCCTCAGAGTACTATCTCTTTTATAGGTTATACATTCTTACAGGGATTCAATGAGTTCAAAACAGAACAAGCCAGCCTAGATACCGTGCAGGGTAGCGAGTCGAAACTACCTTGTAAGCGATAGGTCGCGGGTTTGAATCCCGCCCGGGACGGATTATACAGATAAGATTCGTTCTCGGAACGGCTGGCGTTCTCCTAGCCTGTCTTCCTTCTCTCTTCGCTTTCGGGACGATAAGACGTGAGGTTCCTACAGTTCCCTCTGTCAATTTTTTTTTTTTTTTTTTTTTTTTTTTTTTTTTACAAACCCTGACAAAGAGGAGAAGAAAAACAAGGCAACAAATTTGTCCTACAACAAAACGAACACCCAACCAACTGACAACACTGTAAATACAGACAACACTGAAGAGAGAGAGAGAGAGAGAGAGAGAGAGAGAGAGAGAGAGAGAGAGAGAGAGAGAGAGAGAGAGAGGAGGGAGCGGGGGGTGATTTTTCAAAGGTACATGTGTGACCTCACAATTTCAAACATGTTCCGAGAAAAACAATGTGAGCATAAATTCTGGGACACCCTGTATATAAAAAAAGGGAAAATGGAAATATAAAAAGGAAGGACGGACTAACAAATCAATAATAATACTAATAAAAGTAAAAGTAACGTCAGGAACTCAGGAAAAAAATAAATAAAATAAGAAATAAGTATAGAGTACAGAATTGTCATCATGCCAAGCCGGTTTCCAGGAATTCCTGTAAGGAGTAAGGCTCCAGGACCATCAGTTTCTCTCTCAGAATGTTCTCAAATGTATCCCGGTCCTTGGTCCTCCACGTGGCAGGTATTTGGTTGTAGTAGACCACTCCAATATAATAGTAACTGGAGTGGTCTACTCTGGGGACTAGGAGGTGACGATTTCTCCCTCTGGTTGGGTACTGATGACTGAGGGTGGGGAATTGTTCTTGATGAGTGTGAACTAATGACAGAAGGCGCAGGATAAAACTGCCATAGAAGGTGAGTATTTGATTTTCCCTGAAAAGACCTCTGCAGCTGGATCTTCTATTGAGGTTGAATATTGATCTTAAGGCCCGTTTTTGTAACTTAAATATTGAGTCTGCAGATGAAGAACCTGCCCAAAAAGGAATTCCATATTCCATGATGCTATGGAAATTTGAGTGATATACTAGTTTTGCTGACTCAACTCCGATATCCAGTCGAATTGTTTTTATGAGATAGATGGCAGAACTGAGACGTGATTTAACTTTGCCGATATGAGATTTCCAATTCAACTGGTGGTCTATGGTTATGCCAAGGTATTTAATTTCCTGAGTGGAAGCTATTGTCGATGATTGGTTGAAGCTGACAGAAGATATATTTGAAAATAACCTTGGGCAAACCAGTGGCATATAAAAAGTTTTAGACACATTTAGAGAAAGATTGTTTGCTGAGAACCAGGTGGAGATACTGTTGAGGATGTGAGAAGTTTTATCCAACAGTAGATGTATATTTTTGTCATAAATTAGGATAGTTGTATCATCAGCAAACAATGTTACTTCAGCCTCTGGGATAGAATGCTTAATATCATTTATGTAAAGAAGAAACAGGATCGGCCCAAGGATCGACCCCTGGGGGACCCCCCTGAACACCGGCAGTGGGCCTGATGTATAATTTTGTATGATATTGGATTCATTATTTGTTCCAGTTAACTTAACTCGTTGGATTCTGGAATCAAGATATGATTGGAACCATCGAAGGGTTGTACCTCTGATTCCATAGTGATGGAGTTTATCGAGAAGAATCCGATGATTCACACTGTCAAAAGCTTTGCTAAGATCAAAAAAAATGGCGGCTGTGGGTATTTTTCTTTCGTGATTCAAGTATTCAAGTATCAAGCTCAGAACTCATAACATAATAGAACAAAAACAAAAAATGTATGCTTATGATTCTAGCTCATTAATAAAGTAATAACATTAATTGAAAGTTTATATACGGAACTGTAACTGCTGAGGTCTTATCGTCCCCAAAGCGAAGAGAGAAGGAAGAGAAGATAGGAGACAGCCAGCCGTTCCGAGAACGAACCTTATGTGTTATCTGTCAAGGATAAAAGCTGCTCCGGGTGGAAATCGAATCCGCGACCTTGCGTTTACAAGGCAGACGCGCTACCAACCAAGCTAACTAGGCTGGCTTGGTTGAATTAAATTGAATGTTTTTACATATTTACAGTAGGTAATTATACTGTAGGTAATTATACAGGGGGAGTGTACGGTTTATTTATGCTCTAAGTACAGGGGACGTGCGGTAATTACTTTGCCATAATATAATGCTACTGGAGCAATTTTATCGTACATGAACTTAACAATACTTAATTACCGCATTGTGTGTGGGGTTGAACGTACGAAGTGAGGGCCGAGTTTTAAATTCACGATTTTTTTTGTTTAGTTTTTTACTTTCCTTATCCTACAGGAAGGAAAGTAATGTAATCGGGTCAAATTTTAGTGCCAAAACACGTTTTGAGGTCCCTAGAGTCTAAATCCAAAGTTTCAGCCATTGGTCCGTGTGTGTGTCTGTCTGTAAACAGCAGGAGGGGAGGGAGGAGGGAGAGATGGGAGGGGGGACTAGTATATAAATGTTAATTATACTACCTCGCTTGTAGATTTACATTGGTTGCAGGGTGATTGTGAAGTGTAAGTGTGTAAGAGATAAGAGAATCTCTGAGACTGTCTCGTTTTATGAGAAGGGTGCGGGTACGAACCCAGCTGAGGCATAAGAATTCCATTTCATACTCATTTCCTCCGAGCATTCCAACTTTTTTTCGGTGGGCTACTCAGTAAATTAATTTCTTCTTTAAAACTCACTCTTTATCTTTACCTATTATCTCTGTGATTGCAGTTTTCGTTTTTTTTTTTTTTTTTTTTTTTTTTTTTTTTTTTTAAAAAAGATTAAGGGAGAAACATACCCACAGGGAAAAATGAAGGGGGAAGAAAGAGTAGGGAGGGAAAAAGATCCCTTCTTGTCAGGAAAAGGATAAATAGGTTAGAACAGAGTTTAGGCCGTGGGTAGGTAAGAGAGGGAGAAAGGGAGAAAGTGAGAGGGGGGGAAAGGATATGATAGGTTTAAATGTGGGTAAAGGACGAGGGAAATATCTCGGAGAAAGAGGGAAAAATTATGAAAGGGGAAAAGGATGAAAAGGGGGAAAAGGATAGCGAGAGGATCGGAGAGCTTGAAGGATAGGTAATAATAATAAAGTGGGGAATTTACTGGAGGAAAAATTTGTTCCTGTACAACCAGGGGCGGATGAAAATCTAACTTGATGCAGAAGCTGTTGAAGACAAAATAGCCGGGTGGACACAAAACCCATCCTCGAAAATACCCTCAACGAACGAAAGGTATCACTATTCAATATTTAAACGGAAAAAATCCCACTCACCTAATAATACCAACAAATCGAAAGAACAAATTGGACATTTTTACATACTAAAATTTAAACGAACGAAATCCACCAAAAGTCGGACAAAATCCCTTTCAACTGATATTTTCGACAAAATTCCTCGATTAATCCTGACGAAAATCCCAGCCAACCCCAAATGTTATTTGTACAAAATTTCCCAACCTTCCAAAGACAAGGAAAGATCCCTTGGTTATAAACGGACAAACCACCCCAACTCCCCCCACCCTCAACTGTTCTCTCATCAGCCCTCTCTCTCTCCCCTCCTCCTCCTCCTCGATTAGCCCCATCAGTCACCAAATCTTCCCAAAAGTTTTTCCAACAAAGGGGGGGGGGAGAGAGAAGGAAGGTCGAGGGAGGGGAGAATGGGTGAGGGGGGTGATGAAGCTATCTTGCCCCTCCGGGAAAAGGACTCTCCCCTCCAAAATAGATTGTAAGGACCTCATACAAAGGGTTGGTAAGAAAAGGGTATTACCTACACAAAGGGCCGACAGAAAAAGGTAGTGTACTAACAAAAAAGGGGCTGGTACGGAAAGGGCCTCATACAAAGGGTCGGGTAGGAAAAGGGCAGCACAAAGAAGTTTATCTTTATTTTCTTCACAAAAACCCCAAACCCCCCTCCACCCCCCTCCTCCTTATTCTCCATTAAATCCGTCCTTTTTCCTCCCCACCCATCTCCTTCCCCCCTTCTTTTTTAACCACCCATGTTGTTCTCTTTTCTTAATCTCCTTCCCCGACCTCTTTTAGTCCCCCCCCCACCACCCCGATCCCTTGGCGAGTAATTACTACAATTAATACAATTAACAGTCTCTCCCTCCTTCTTTCTCCTTCTCCCTCTCTTCTCCTTTTCTCCCTCTCTCCCTCCCTAGAAAACCTTTTCCCTAATAGAGAAAACCCCGAACACCGCACTATAGTTTTCATTTTAGCATGGAAAACCGCACCATTCTTATCAAAATACACCCGGGGGGGGGAGGTCGCCTTGGGGAAGGAAAAATCCCTTCGCCCCTCTTTCAAAGTCTTTTTGAGGGAAAAATCCCTTCGCCTCGTCTCTTCGCTCCTCTTTCAAAGTCTTTTTGGGAGGGAGAATTCCCTTCGCTAGTCTCTTCGCCCCTTTTTCAAAGTCTTTTTTGGGAGGGAAATATCCCTTATCGTCTCCTTTACCACTGTTTCAAAATCTCTTTCGGTGGGAAAATATCCCTTCTCTTTGCCCTCCTTTTCAAAGTCTTTTTGGGGGAGGAAAGATCCCCTATCCCGTTTCAAATGTCTTTAACCGCCCAAGTCAGCAGTTTTGGCTTTTTCCTTTTGATGATGATTTTGAGGAGGGGTGTTTGGGGGCAAATTGGTGTTCTAAGGAGCAGATTTGAGTTCTGCAGTGATAGAGTGATCTTATCAAATGACCGGTGATTTCCTGGAAACTAGGTACCTACTAAGTTTCAAGCTTATTTCTTAGTAACAGGGTTCTGCTGAAGAAATTCTTCTAAGGAGTTGGGATTGGAACAATTCCAAGTAACTGAACTTTGTCGAATTTGGTCTGGAGTTCAAAGACATTTCGAAAAGGGATAAGAGAAAGAAGAAGAAAGACAAGGAGGAGGAGGAGGAGGAGGAGGAGGAGGAAACTAGGTATGTACTAAGTTTCAAGCTTATTTCTTAGTAACAGGGTTCTGCTGAAGAAACTCTTCTAAGTATTGGAGTTAGGATTGGAAGAATTCCAAGTCCAAGTAACTGAACTTTGTCGAATTTGGTCTGGAGTTCAAAGACATCTCGAAAAGGGATAAGAGAAAGGAGAGGAGGCGCGCAAAAGAAAGAAGAAGAAAGACAAGGAGGAGAAGAAGAGTAAGAAGAAGGAGAGGGGAGAAAATAATGTAAAGTTGAGAAAAAAAAGAGCGTCGGTATTCTATGTACCTATATATGGTGTAAAAAAAAAAAAAATAAAAATAAACAAAATATCTACATCGAAAAAAAAAAAAATAATAATAATAAAATATACGTACAAAACATGCTCTGTGTACAGAAAACGAAAAGAAAAATATTTATAAAGTAAAAAGAATTTTAAACAAACACGACTGAAGGATGAGATGGAAGGAGAGGAGGAGGAGGAGGTGGAAGGAGAGGAGGCGGAGGAGGAGGTGGAAGGAGAGGAGGAGAAGAAGAGAAAAAAGGATGAGATGGAGGAAGAAAATGAAAGGAGAGAAAAACATGGAATGCTCAAACACAAAAAAACAACAACAACATGGAAAAAGAAATGTAGATAGAGAAAAAGCAACAAAAAGCAGAAAAAAAAAGGAAGAAGGAAGACGGATGAGAAAAAGAGGGGGGAAGAGAGAGAGCGAGAGAGAAAGAGAGAGAGCGAGAGAGAAAGAGAGAGAGAGAGAGAGAGAGAGAGAGAGAGAGAGAGAGAGAGAGAGAAAGAATGAAATAATACTAAACAGATCCGTTATTTATGTTTTTTTAAGGGAAATGCAAGGAATGAATTTCTGGAAAAAAGAAACATGTTCGAAGGGAAATATTTTAGGAAAGGGAGAGAAAGAAAAATACAAAAAAGGGGAAGGAGAAAGGGAGAGGAAGAAGATTTGGACGAAAGGAGGAGAAAGAAGGAAGGGGGGAGAAGAGGGAGGAGGAAGATAGAGAGATAATACTGAACGGTCCAAAATTTATCTCCAAGCTTTTGGACAGTTTTTTTCTCTCTCTCTGATATGCAAGGATAAGTTTGAACTAAGAAAGGAAACTAGAAAAGGAAGACATTTTTGAGGGAGGGGGAAGGAAGGGAGGGGAGGGGATAGAGAAAGAGAAGAGGGGAGGGAGAGAGAGAAGCATAAACAAGCTTAGTGTCAGACAGTTGCCACCAGTCATAAATCCTTGTTTCCTTCTCGCTCCCTCCCTCCCCTTCCTAATCCACCTCCCTCTCTCCTACAATCCCTCTCCTCTTTCTCCGCTCCCCTCCCTCAGTTCAATATATTGCACAAAATCCGATATTCATCTCTTAGCTTGGGACAGTTTTTTTCTCTCTCCCTAAATCCAATGAACATACAGGATAGGATATAGGATAAATGGATAGGTATAAAAGGAGTTTTCCAGAGTGATCGGAGGAAGTGAAGTTTGAAGTATTAACTCGACGTAAACAGGCGATAGATCAGTTGCGCTTACTTGGGTGATGTTTCAAAGTCATAGAGCAGGAAAAATGAAGACCAACGAAATTTTTCTTTTTCTTCTACGACTTCCATCAGATACCGAGATAAATCGATTTAAAAAATACCGGTAAATCGAGAAGTTTGACGTCACGGCATACGCTCCCGTAGGCGATTACGTCATAATTCATGACTCCCGCTTCGTTTGTTTGTGCGCAAGCGTTTCTGCGCAGTTTGACTTGACGTGAAATCTGACGTCACAACTCTTTGAACTTTTTCATTAGAACGACAGTTAAAAATTGAATTTTCGACCTTTTAAAGTTACTTTTTCGGAGTTTCGACCTCATATTTGGATTTTTCACAACTTTTTACGTAGGAATCGACCTTTTAATTATAACATTTTTCCAATTGCAACTCCTCCATTGCCAAATTTGCCTGTTTACGTACCTACCTAATGCTATCAACCTCAGACTGTCCGATAGACCGCGGTCTGACCTTAGGTCTGTTTGTCCGAAGTTGATTAAATTTGGTATTGGAGTTTCAGATCGATTGGACTTAACATGGGGACCCCATAGATGGACCTTTTTTTTTTCCGAACTACATTTCGTTGAACCACTTATACTAATAATTCTCACCCCTAATACTAAACTTGTCTTTTTTACCCCCCCCCCCCCCTAACAAACCGCAAATTTCGCGAATTCGCGGAAAATGACCTCAATCCGAAATCTGATGTTACCACATGATTTATGAGGGAAAAACATTGTGAAATGATGTGTCACACGGTACATTTCGAACACTTTGTCGATTCGCGAACCTTGCAAATTTTCGCGAATTCGCGAAAAATGGTCTCCATCCTAAATCTGACGTTACCACATGATAATTTATGAAGGAAAAACATTGTGAAATGATATGTCACACAGGTACATTTCAGTTAGATGTTCGCGATAGTTCGCGGAATTCGCGAAACCGCGAATCGCAAACAACTAATGAATAGTTGATTGTACATGAAATTTTACGTAGAATAATAATATGCAATAAAAAAATTGGGGTTCTCATTTGAAATTCCAAAGTTGATACCAAGTTCGCGGTTTTCGCGAACTTGTTTGCGAATTTCAATATTGCCAAACAGAATTTCAATATTTCAATATCCCGTTCGGATACAGGGTGACGTTCCAATCAAACCCGCCGATCAATAAAAATCAAAGAGATACGATTTTTTTTTTTTTTTTTTTTTTTTTTTTTAAAAACCCAACAAATTGGGAGCAATTTGGGGGGGTCCTAGATTCGGAGCAATTTGAGTGGGTCATACATTGGTGGACACTCTTTATTATGTAGACATCATGGTATTCACCGTGATTCTTTACCTGCCTTTGGGATCGAACCCGCGACCTAAGGACTACTCACCATGCATATGTCGAATCCCGTTCGGATACAGGGTGACGTTCCAATCAAACCCGCCGAACGTAAAGTAGCCCGTCTCCAGCTTCTCATTTCCACCACCAGGGTCGCCCGTGTTGCCTGTTCCGCTTGGGGCGCTGTAGTGTCTGTGTGCCGTCAAACTCGATGCTAGAGCTCCTGGTGAACAAATTAATTGTCAAAAAATTAATGATCAAATTCTTTAAAAAAAAAGCTACACTTAGCTGTCGGGGTCGAGTGGATTAGAACACATCACATGCCTTGAGGCACACTCCATTTGTCTATGAGTTTACATTGCCTTTGGGATCAGTTTAATTTTAAGAAACCATTTACTGATAGCATGTGTACCTTTGTTTATCCTGCCAGAATGAGACTGAAAAGTCCGTTTACTTCCGCAGTCTAAACAAATACAACTTTCTACGTAGGAATTGACGTTTTATTCATAATATTTTACCCAAATGCAACAATTCTATTGTCTCAGATTCCGAAAGGAAAGTACCTACCTGTGTAGCTACATAGGGTTGCCAGACGTCCCGTATTTTGGGCACTTTTCAAAATGTCCCGTACGGGACACGCGTGTCCCGTATTTTCCCCAGTTTCACCATCTCCTCAGGTAATTAATCTTTACCAATGTAACAAAATAAAATTTTCTGTAGCACGCCGGTCTCTTCCTGATCCCTTATGTGCCGCGTCCATTTTAATTTAGGACTATTGCACTGAGTCCAATGCCTTACCTTAACCAACCATTCCACCACAGAGTTATAAATATACCTACACTATTTACTTAGTACAGACAGGAGAGTGTGAGATAGATAGAGAACCATGTCCCGTATTTCTCTCTCTCTCTCTCTCTCTCTCTCTCTCTCTCTCTCTCTCTCTCTCTCTCTCTCTCTCTCTCTCTCTCTCCAATTTAATGTTCCATATTGTTGACTGATATTTATTTCAGAGAGAGAGAGAGAGAGATATGAATGTTTTACTTTATTTTTATATGAATAATAATGGCTGGATACATTAAGGAGAGGGAGAGAGATGGATAATAAATGAGAGAAAGAGAAAGAAAGAGGGAGGGAGGGAGGGAGGGAGGGAGGGAGAGAACAAAGTAGGGTGTTAGAAGGAGGAGAGAAAGAAAGGGAGAGAAGAAATAGGACGGAAAAAAATAACCAAGAGAAGAGAGAGAGAGAGCGAAAGAATAAAGCAATAACTCACAACAAAAGGGGGAAAAATATAAAATACCAAGAAGGAGGAGGAGGAAGAATAAGAAAGAGAAAGAGGAAGGAGAAGAAGAGGACTGCAATATTCATGGGTGAGAATGGGTAGGAAAGGGGAAGAAGGAGGAGGAGAAGAAAAAGAAGTAGAAGAGGAGGAAGAGTAGAAAAAGACTGCAATATTCATGGTGCGACTGAGGGGGAGGGTGAGAAAGGAGAGGAGGAAAACAGGAACATAAAGAAGAAGAAAAATGAAAAAAAAAAGAGAAAAATATAAATAAATAAAAGAGATAGAGAGGGAGAAATGAGACGGAGACGTAATTTGGTAATTTTATTTTTGTTCCATAATACAAATACAAATTGCTTAGAACATTACATTAAAAAAAAAGAGAAAAAAAATACAATAAAAAATAAAATTAAAACAAAATAATAATATCAATGGTAATAATAAAAGCAAGAGTAATAACAATAGAAAATAATAATGAATATAATATAAATCAATGCTTGAGTAATGCGGCTGGGGTGTCATCATGCCAGGCCGGCTTCCAGGAATTCCTGCAATGAGTAGGGCTCCAGGACCATCAGTTTCTCCCTCAGAATGTTCTCAAATGTATCCCGGTCCATGGTCCTCCACGTGGCAGGTATTTGGTTGTAGTAGACCACTCCAATATAATAGTAACTGGAGTGGTCTACTCTGGGGACTAGGAGGTGACGATTTCCCCCTCTGGTTGGGTACTGATGACTCTATTCTATTCTACTTGTGGTGAAGATGAGAGCATTACTAAGAGCCTCCTGTACTATTTCTGACATACCTATCTTGAATTTTTCTTTTTACCTGTACTATTTCTGACATATCTTAAATTTTTCTTTTCACTTTGGTAATGCCGCCACTGGTCACTACTCGATTAAAGTAGCTACTTAATTGTCCTCACAAGGCTGAGTGCACCCCGATCTCCGAGCACATAGCCGCAAAAACCTCGGCCCCGCCGGGAATTGAATCCGGACCTCCTGCGTGCAAGCCTAGTGTGATACCCACTCGGCCACGGAGGTTGCTGTATTATAAAAAATTAAATATACCTTTTTTTCATCAATTAATCATTCGAATAGGGGCAAGAAGAAAGAAATTTGGAAATTAATAAAATTATTCGAGGAAGAAAGAGGTTTGATAGGGGGAACCGAAACTGCCAAGGTCTTATCGTACCGAAATCGAAGAGAGAAGAATCGGACTATCTGGTATCCGTTCAGGATAAAATCAGATCCGGAAGTTAATCCAACCCGCGGCCTAGCTCTTATAAGGCAGGCGAGCTACCAAACAAGCGAACTAGACTGGCATCATGGCATGTAGTAAAGAATGTAGTGCAAAGAACTAGCAATTTCTTTAACTAACATGTACTGAGACGATACTACTGAGTCTTAAAAAGTACACAGGTACCAATTACATTAACGATTTAATAGCTTATTCTAAAAGAAACTAGTTTTCAAATACGTTTTCTTCCGTCTGTGATTGAAAGCTTTCAATGCAAGAAGGGTCAAAGGCCCTTTTTTGGGAAACTATGAACACTATGTACAAACTACAAGGAAATCGATCTTAACAGGCTTTCTTGGGGCTGAAAAAATATCGGTGAAGCCTATATTAAAGTCACACCAAACCCTTCTCTCTTTTTCGCTAATATCTCAGTCGCCCCACATCAGAGTGAATGGAGGATTCGTCCATTAGTTAGAAAACAAAATTTCCCACTATTTTAATTATATGACATATTTACTCAGTACCGGTCCGGAGTTAGAAGCGGTTAAATTTCAGCAAGATCCAACGGAAAAAAAAACTTTGGCTTTTTGGGATAAATCTCTTTTTTTAAAAAAAAAAAAAAAAAAAAAAAAAAAAAAAAAACCCCTTTTACTCAGTACAGGTCCGGAGTTAGAAGCGGTTAAATTTCAGCAAGAGCCAACGGAAAAAAAACTTCGGCTCTTTGGGATAAATCTCTTAAAAAAAAGCCCTTCTTAAATAAATCCTCTGAACGGAAGCAACTCAACTAATAACAGTAATAACACCCCATTTATAAACATGTGGCGAGGTTCCCATCATTCTTAGAAAATACATAAATATGTAGAAGTTCTCAACATTTTACAATAGACAACGAATTCTAAGAAGTCTGCGTTTCATGTGTAAATCAGAACGGGGAAATACGAATATTACGAATACGAGGAGAGAAAAAAAAAAAAAAAAAATTTAGGGGCTGCGCTTATAACTATTTGACATAATTATGTATTATGATTCAATCGAAATACTCATACTACTCATAGTACTTTTTTGAATTTTTATTTATTTTATTTTATTCTTTCAAGCTTAGCCATAGCAACCAAGCAACCACAAAAGTTCGCTCGAAATACTAAATAGCGCAAATAATGTTGCATTGTGAACTTATTCTCCAATACCTACAAAGAGAAATAAAAATAATAAAAAAACAAAGAAAAAAAAAATACAAAGAGGAAAACACGATCTCAAACTGCTAGCAACTAGAAAGCCATAGAAAAGTCATTATAATAATCGTAAAAAGAAAAATTGATGGCAAAACGCTTTAAAAACCGAAGCAGTAAAAAAGACAGAAAACCATAAAGTCAGAAAACCAAGAAAATGTTTTTTTTTGGGGGATTTTTTATAAACTTACTTTTTTATGCTGATTTCATTTCTGACCTCGAAAATATAGGGTTCCATTTAAAAAATCAAAGTTGCCCTTAAAATGACCTTGAAGGGGACACCTGGTAAAATTCCAGAGGTCACCATTAAATGTCCCCCAAAAAGTTAGGACAATTAGTGAAAACAAAAATTTTCTATCTTCATTAGTTTTCAAGATATTTGAATGTCTCGTTTATTTTCGAACACCCTGTATAGGTACTGATTTTCTTTAACCACGATCGAATAAACTACGGGCTAAAAAATTCCCGGAGGGACGGGCCCAGCTTGTTTTCCATTTTTCCAACCATCCATTCAATCTCCCTTTCTTTCCCCCCCACACACTTCCTTTGTCCCATTTTTTCCCATTATCTCTCCCCTTTCCTCTCATTCTGATCCTCATAAATTCCCTTTTTCTCCCTCATAATTTTTCATCAGTTAGAATTAATTCCCGCTGCACGTTTCTTCCATAATTTCTTCTTAACGCATGTTTTCCTCCCTTCTTCATTCTTCTTCGCCTTTTCCCTTGTAATTGCTAACGTAAGCGTTTACCTTCCTATATTTCCTTGAAAAAACAAGGTTACAAAAGATTTGAAAAAACAAGGGAAACGGAAGAAAAGATTTTGAAAAAAAAAAATAATAATAATAATAATAAAATAAAATAAAATAATAATAATAATATTTTTTTTTTTAGTCTAGTTTGATGGTGAAATTTGGAAACACACAAAGGACATTGTCTCATTGTATTCAATCGGGTCTTTTGGGGCCCCCACGAGGGCCCTTTTTCTGAGTGAGATGTACAGTTCACTCGTTCACTGAAAGACAAGTAAAACAAAGTACGTGTAAGTACCCTGACATAAAAGCCGTACATTAGGTATTATGCTATCTATACAGGTATTTGATACATAAAAGGGTGTGTTGAGTATTCCTATGTACATACATACTATGTACATACATGGGTGTTTAGTCCTATGTACATACATACATACATGGGAAAGTATGTACATTTCCGTCAAAGTCTATACACTCAAGTTACATCTAATATTAATTGC
Source organism: Diaphorina citri (assembly GCF_000475195.1). Lineage (NCBI taxonomy): Eukaryota > Metazoa > Arthropoda > Insecta > Hemiptera > Psyllidae > Diaphorina > Diaphorina citri. The sequence goes on from NW_007377498.1 coordinate 53,835, forward strand.
CACCTCCCTTTCACACATCCCTTCTCCTCTCCTCCTCCTCTTCCTTCTTCTTCATCATCTTCTTGTTCTCTCTTATCCGTTTTCTCCTTTCAATTCGACACACTTTGGTAACATTTCTAAATCCTCCTCCTCCTTCTTTCTGTCCTTCTCCTCCTCCTTCTTCTTCTTCTTCTTCTTTCTGTCCTTCTCCTTCACACATTTGAGAAACGGTAATTCAACCTACCACCTCCTTCTCTTCCTTTTCTTTAGGTTCTTACTCCTTCTTTCCCTCTCCCATTTCTTCTCCTTCCTTCTATTCGATACACTTTGTTGAGTCTTCTCGTCCTTCTCTTCTTCTTCTTCTTCTTCTCCTTTTTCCTCCTCCTTATCACACTTGAGAAGTAATTCAAACCTACCTCATCCAAATCCTTTTCCTTACACCTTCCCCTTCTTCTTCCTCCTCCTCCTCCTCTTTCCCCTCCACTTTCCCATCTCCTTTCTGCTCCAAATTATTTTCCTTTTATCTTCCTCCTCCTAATACCTTCTTTCGTCTCCAATTCCCTTCTCCGTTATCAATCCATTTTCACTCATCCTTCTCCTCCTTCTTCATTCTATTTCTTACCCCTAAACCCACTTTTGTCTTTTAAACTTTCAAATATAAGGTAGGGAGGGAGAGGTAGTTAATAGGACTGATGATGCCTTTGTAACCCTTTCGAGTCCCCGAGGCTCATTTTGTGAGGTGAGGTGAAACACGTGTGGTGAAATGTGAAGAACAGGGAGAAAAAAAAAAGAGGTTGCCGGAAGCCTAAATTATGGGGTGGGGATAGGCTAGAAGAAGGAGAAGAAGAGGAGGAGGAAGGGGAAGAAGAAGAATCGGAGAAGAAAGAAGATCATCAGATGTAAAAGGTATAGAGGAAGAGGAAGAAGAGGAGGAAGTGGAGGGGAGACAGTTCATTTGTCAAACGTACAGAATACTTGCGAGGGTTGAAATCGTTCGAAATATGAGGGGAAGACAATCCCTTCCCCTACTTTTTATCCCCTCTATATCTCATTTGTCTCTTTCCTTTACCTCCTCCTCTGCCTCATATCTCTCTCTCTCTCTCTCTCCCTCAATTCCATTTCCCTTCCTAAATATTCCTTTGATTTGCTTTCTCTCTCTCTCTCTTCCCCTATTTTACTCTTCCTACTCCTTCTCGTATTTCCCTCTCTCTCTCTCTCTGTGTCTGTCTGTCTCTGTCTCTCTCTCTCACTCTAACAACCTTTCTCTGTTTAGATTGTTTACCCTCTTGTTAGGGGTGCAGGCAATATTGTTATTTCAGTGTTTACATTGAGTTCTCTCTCTCTCTCTCTCCCTTTATCCTTTTTTCTCCTTTTCCAATTCCTGTCTCCTTTCCTCTCATACCGCCTTGTTTCCTCTCTTTCTCTTTCAATAAATCCTTTTTTTTCTCCTTTTCCAATAGTATGTGTCTCTCGCTCTCCCCATTTCTTTCTTTCTTTCTTTCTTTCTCTCTTTCTCTCTCATCTTTATCTTATTACTTGTTTAGAATATCTTTATTTGGTTCATCTACCTTTCTTTACTATTTACCTACTTTACGGTTTTCTTTTTCCTCTCTCTCTCTCTCTCTCTTCCTCTTACTGTCTTTCTTTGCTGAAGTGTATCTCTCTCTCTCTTTTGCTAAGGCGTACTATCTCTTTTGCTGATGTGGAAAACAAAGAGAATCTTCTCTTTGTAAAATATGGATTTAGACATCTGTAGAATATATCCCCCCAAAAAAAACACTTCGTGTTAAAAAATTAACGTCAAGAGTTGCCCTCCACAAAAAAGTACTGATATAAAAAAAAGACGTGGATACCCGAATTCCGAAAATAAACCTCTATACGAGTTAGGATACAATTTGCTCCGAGCAGGAATCGAACCCCCGACCTTCCAAGCTAACCCGGCTGGCCAACCGAAGATTTATCCCTTATTGCGGTCCTTGGCCCTCACTGAAGCTTCACATCCCCCTCCTAATTTATTTCTCCCACCCCGGCCACCCCCAAATATTTTGATATCTCTTAAAGGGAGTACTTAAGTGGGGGGAGGTTCTGGCCTTAACTGAACCTCCCCCCTACTTTCTCCACGGTAGGGGAGGGAAACAGGGAAAAGGCACTTCAGTATTATTTAGATATCTCTCAAAGGGAGGGGGGGCGAGGGGGGGGGGACGCCCGGGACAAATTTGAGGCCAGCGAACGAGTGCAAATAAACAAAGCAACCTTCTCCCTCCCAAATAATAATAATGAAAAAAAAAAAAAAAAACAATTAATAATAATACTAATAATAAAAACAATAATAATAATGCTAATAATAATAAATAACAATAATAACAAAACAAGAGAAAAGAATAAACAAAAACACACACACAACATTGCGAGAAGGAGAGAGGAGAGGGAAGGGAGGGAGGGAGAGAGAGAGAGAGAGAGAGGAGAGAGAGGGAGAGAGAGAGAGAGAGAGAAGCGTATGAAATTTCTGTTGTTTGTTTAAAAATTTGTCACTTTTGTTTACGTTGGAAAGGATTTTTCGGAAGAGAGGAGAGAGAGAGAGCAAGGAAAGCAGGAGCGGAAGGGAAGAGAGAGAGAGAGAAAAAGAGTCTTTGAAGCACAAAATGAAACCTCTCAGCAGCTCTCTTCCTTTTTTTGCTCTCTTCTCTCTCTCTCTCTCTCGCTTTTCAAATCAATATAAACACACAAAATGGAGACGCAGAGGGAGGGGAGGGAGAGGAGGGGAATCAAAAGAGTGGAGTGAGAGAGATAGCAGAGAGAGAGAGGAAGAGCGCAAAAAAGAAACCTGTAAAATAAGAAGGGAGAGAGACGAGAGAGTGGGAAGGAGAGACGGGAAGAAGAATGAAAATATATTAAAAAAACGACCGCAGGAAAAAAGCTGGTGTGTTAGAAGGGAGAAAGAAGAAGAGAGAAGGAAAGGAGATAAAAAACGAGACTGAGGGAGGGGAAAAACAGTGTAGTGAGAAGGGATAATAAAATGAAAAATGTTTCTGAACAGGAAAAGGGAAGCTGAGGAAGAGGACGAATAAGAGGAAGAGAAAGGGTGGAGGGGGAAGAGCCTGGAGACAAAAAAAGAGCTTGTAGCGTAATTAAGAAGAAAACTCAGGGGACGTGGGAAAAGTAGAAGTGGGAGAATGAAAATTACAAGCTGGGCCCCGTCTCATCGGGAATTTTTTCAAGTCCGTGAGTTTATTCGAGTGCGTGGTGGTTCAAAGAAAATCGAGTGCGATTCCTGGTTGCATCCTGACTAATTTGTTTTAATAAGATCTTGATTGTGGGATGCAATATTCAGTTGTCTTCTTATTGATTTGAGTTTTTGTACATTTCTGGGGTTCATTGTAATGAGTTTAAAATCCACGAGACTAGAACCCGTTCTCATCGTCCTTTTAAGGTTCACCCATCCATGTTTATTCGCCTGTGCTCGACTTAGCGTAACATGTGGATGACGCTAAAAACCAAGTCTTAAATTAACGACTGAAGCTTTTTTCTATTACCATATAACTTTCTCGCTTTGAGTTCAATCGGTCGTCGGACATAATTTCAAAGATCAGAGCTCATTTGTGTGGAATAATATGAAAAAAAAAAAAAAAAAAAAAAAAAAAAAAAAATCCCCCAAAAAACATTTTTCTGTTTTTTTTAGCTTTTTGGTTCTCTGGACAAAATTTGCTTGGTTTGGATAAGTCCTTCTATGGAATCTATGGGAACAGACACACAGACAGACAGACACCGAAGCGAATACAATAGCCCGTCCACTATACCTTTTGTTATTTCGTAATAATAAAGGAAGGACGGGCTAAAAAAGAGAAATATATAAAATGAGGGAGGAATAGGAATGAGAAAAAAAAATGAGAAGGAGGGAGAGAGAGGGAAAGTATGGATGGGAATGAGAAATGAGGTTGATAGAGAGAGAGGAGAGAGGGAGAGAGATGTATGGAATGAGAAATAAACTGTGGAGTGAGAAGACGAGATGGGTAAAACCGGGAGTGTGAGAGAGAAAAGGAAATAGAGATAGGAGAAAGAAGGGAAGGAGGAGAGAGAGAGAGAAGAGGGGGGGTATTTCTATATATAGATATAGGGCAGGGTTGAGGGCCACAAGAGATCAAGGTAGAGAGTTGGCGGGCCGCAAAGTTAAAAATTCAACTCACAGGTGGGGCCTTCTACACGGGCCTTTGCGGGCTTTCGCGGGCCGCAGAAAAGAACTCGCGGGCCGCATGCGGCCCTTGGGCCGCGGGTTGGACAGCCCTGATATAGGGTTACATAATACATAATATAGGGTTATGTATAAGGTATAGGTAAACCTACCTATTTACATATTTAGGGTTAAAACCCCGGAGCGACTTTTTTTTACCTTTTTATTTTTTATTTCTATTTATTTTTTATTTAGCATTTTTTGTTATTTATTTTTCGTGTAGCAAATAAATACACAGCATTCATACAAATCGTTATCTTTTTATTATTATTCTTATTATTATTATTTTCAATATTGTATCTCTGTGATGTAATAGAAAGTTGTGTGATTATCACACCAAATTTTTGCAAGTATAGTAAAGTTCGTCTGTTTGTTTGTAGCCCTAAGATCCCTTTGGGGAACCCTAAGGTGCCTTCGAGGGGCTGTCTAGGGACCCTTTCTTAGTGAGATCTATAATTGGCTGAACCACTAGAACTAGAAAGCTAGCAACACTAGTTTGATAACAAAACAGGGAGAGGGAAAGAAAGAGAGAGGGATGGAGGGGGAGAGAAAAAGAGAGGGAGAGAGAAAGAAGGAGAGAGAGGGGGGGGGCACGCTTTTGTTTGGTAAGGGAACCGCAAAGCTGAGGGTTCTTTGAGAAAACCACAATAATTCTACTCTCTCCCTCCCTTTCTCTCTCTCCATCTTTCCTTTCTCTCTGTCCTTCCTTCAATTTCCTTTATCTTCCTCTTCACCTTCTCTTTCTCTCTCATTTTGTTTCCTTTCTTCTCTTCCCCTTAATGTCTCTCTCTCTCTCTCTCTCTCTCTCTCTCTCTATTTTGTCAAAAATGTTCATCACGTGAAGTCAAAAATGTTCATCACGTGAAGTCAAAAATGTTCATCACGTGAAGTCAAAAATGTTCATCACATTAAGTCAAAAATGTTCATTTTTTGGTCTTTTTTGGCCATGAGTACCCATGTACCTACACCTACCTATAGCCGATCGAAAACTAAAAGCACGAGAGAGAGAGAGAGAGAGAGAGAGAAAGATGGAGAGAGAAGAGAAAGAAAGATGGAGAGAGAGAGAGACAGAGAGAGAGAGAGAGAGAGAGATAGAGGAGAAAATTTCGTTTAAAAAATCTGATTTTTTTTTCCATTTCCGTTTTCCTTTTAAATTATGATAAAAAAAAACTTAAAAAAAAAATAAATAAATAAAAATATGTGAGATAAGGAGGGAGGGAGGAGAGAGAGATGACAGGTAAAACGAAAAGAGTGAGAGCGAGAATTTTATAAGGGGAAATATACACGAATTTTACCCCCTCCCTCTCTCCCTCCTTCTCATTACTTCTATCTCCCTGTTTGTCTGTCTCACTGTTCTACGTTATTTTATATCGATTCAATCTCTCCCTTTCTCTCCTCCTCTTCCACCTTCTTCTCTCCCTCTCTTCTTCCGTCCACTTTTCTGTTTCTACGTCCTCTTCCCTTTCTATTGTTTTTCTCCCTTCTCTCTTTTTCCCTCCTTTCTGTTTCTACCTCTCTCACCTTCCTCCCTTTCTATTGTTTTCCTCCCTATTCTCTCCTCTTCTTCTCTCCCTTCATTCCTCTCTTCCCCTACTTTCTGTTTCTATCTCTCTCTTTCCCGTTTCCATTATTTTTCTCCCTTCTGACCTCTTCCCTCTCTCTATCAATCTTCTTCTCTTCCTCTCTTCCCTCTCTTCTTTCTGTTTCCACCTATCTCACCTCTTCCTTCTCTCGGTTTCCCGCCTTTTTTCCCCCTCTCTTCTCTGTTACACATTTCATTTCATTTGTCTGGCTCTGGGGGTGAACAAAAGATTAGGCAGGCAGAGTATACAAATTAATTAAAATCTGTGTACATATTGTACATTTCACGTCACGTGAGCTCATGGGAAGTCAGAAAGATGTAGTTCAAAGTTTTCCCATAATATTGTTGGTAATTTCGTTCAGGACAGCCACACTACTGTCACGTCACGTGAAGTCATGGGGAGTCAGAAAGATGTAGTTCAAAGTTTTCTAGACTATCATGAGCTCACGTGACGTGATAGGAGTGTGTTTCTTTTACTCACTTCGTTCGTTCAAAAATGTTTCTAAAACCCGACAGGGGGAGGGAGGGGGAGAGGGAGAGGGGGTGGGGAGAGGGAGCTTAAAAATATTTCATTTCACATTTGAAAAAAAAATTAAAAAAAAAGGGAAGAGAAGATTAAATGCAAAACAGGACAGAAAAAGATATGGGAAGAGAGAAAGGGACAGAGAGATAATATGGAAGGAAGGAAGGAGAGGAAGAGGGGGGGAGAGAGAGAGAGAGAGAGAGAGAGAGAAGGATTATATCAGAATATGGGAATATAGGTAGAGGTGTGAGAGAGAGAGATGAGAAATGAGTTCTGCATGTGAAAGTAGACAAGTAGAGAGAGAAAGAGAGAGAGGTAAGTAAGAGAGACAGAAGGAGGGAGGGAAAGAGAAGAAAAAGATAGATTTAATGTAAAACGGGACATAAATGTATGGAAAGTAGGGAGGGGAGGTAAGTAAGAGAGACAGAAGGAGGGAGGGAAAGAGAAGAAAAAGATAGATTTAATGTAAAACGGGACATAAATGTATGGAAAGTAGGAAAAAAAGAGAAAGAGGGAGATGTCCTTTTCTCTCTCAATCTCAACACACTATTTCCTCTCTCTTTCCTGCCTCCCTCCCTCTTTCTATCTCTTTCACTCACTCTCTCTCCCTCCCTCTCTATCTCTTTCACTCTCTCACTCTCTCTCCCTTTCTTACTCGCCATCTCACTCTCTCTTTCTCTCTCACACATTTTTGCATCTATCTTTCTCTCTCCCTCCCAAAATTACACTCTCGTCTCTACCTCTTGTACATGTCTCTCTCTCACACACACAAACTCTTTTTCTCTCACTCTCTCTCCCTCTCACATTTTCCATCTCTCTCTTTCTCCCTCTCTCTTCCTTCTTTTCCTTCTTGCATTCCAATTCCATTTTGTTTAGAAAAAAGTTCAACTTTACCACACGGAAAAAAAAGTAACAATTCCGAATACCTATGTGTGATGGACAGAAAAAAAGGAGGAGGAGATAAAAAAAAAGAAAAGGGGAGGAAGAAGAAGAAAAAGAAGAAGAAGGGGGAGGGGAGGGAAAAAGTAACAGTCCGAATATGTGTGGACAAGGAAGAGGAGAAAGGAAGGGAGTGGAAGAGAGAGATAAATAGCCCGTCCACTATACCTACCTTTTGTTATTACTATTGTAATAATAAAGGAAGGACGGGCTAAAAAGACGAAAAGGAGAGAGAAAGAAGAAGAAGGGGGAGAGGAGGGAAAAAGTAACAGTCCGAATATGTGTGGACAAGGAAGAGGAGAAAGGAAGGGAGTGGAAGAGAGAAATAAATAGCCCGTCCACTATACCTACCTTTTGTTATTACTATTGTAATAATAAAGGAAGGACGGGCTAAAAAGACGAAAAGGAGAGAGGAGGGAAAAAAGGGAGGATGAAAGGTAGGTGATACCTACAAAAAAAAGGTAAATAAATACTGTGTGGAGACCTAAATATAAAAAAAGTAAAAAAGGACAAATAGAGAGAGAAAAAAATACATACCCTCTTTTATTATTGAAACCGTGTGAGTGAGAGAGATGTTAGGGAGAGAGAGAGGGAGAGAGGGAGGGAGAGAGGGAGGGAGAGGGAGAGAGAGGGAGAGAGAGGGAGAGGGAGATTTTAGAAATCCTCAATTCTTATTGGCTGTCAGAGCTGGTAACCTTTTCCTAACCTAGGGGGCTCATCAACCAATCAGATAATTAGCTAGGGAAGACGGACTAGCACCTTTCTTTCAAAATATGTACTGACTTTCAGCGTGTCAGCCTCCCTTACAAACCTTATTTCTATCAGAAAACCTCACGAACACAGAAATTTGGTGGGAAAAGCAAAAATTCAAAATATTTGTACAAATAATTAGAAATTTTCTCGAGAAAAGAGAAGCAAAGAGAGAGAAAGGAGGGAGGGAGGGGAGAGAGAGGAAATGGGAATGCCAGAAAATATGAAAGAGGAAGAGAAGGACAGAATGGGGGGAGGGGGGGGGGGGGAAAAGTGTAAAGCGTTAAGGTAAGGCCCTGTTCACACTGTGAAGATGAGTTAGTTGTTCAAGAGAACCACTCTGTTCAGTAAAAGATTCAGTCAATGACCGGCGTAAAGGCCCCCTTCACACAAGAGAATTTGACCACTATAATAGTAGTAGGTCGACCAGGTTTGGATAAGTCCTTCTATGGGGACAGACCGACAGACTGACAGACACCGAAGCGAATACAATAGTCCGTCCCTTATACCTTTTTATTACTATTGTAATAATAAAGGAAGGACGGACTAAAAACTGCACGTGCGGATGCCCTTCACAATCAACCTTTCAACCTCGGCTGGTATACTTACTCCCTTTTTAAAGTGCCGACTTCGAAAATGTATCTAAATCTAAATCATGATTTTGAAATTTATCTTTTCATGTGAATATCCATCGTGTGAACGGGGCCTTGTTCAGTTAATACCAGCAGTGACCTCCCGCCGAGACTTGATATCAGAAGAGAAAAAACCGAGAGAGCGAGGATTTTAAAATTCTGCACTTGAAGCTGGCAAGTTGCAAGTTTACAAGAACTGCACACAGATCTAAAACAACGTGCGGATGGATGCCCTTCGCAATCAACCTTTCAACCTCTGCTAGTAAACTACTCCCTTTTTAAAGTCCCGACTTCGAAAATGTATCTAAATCTAAATCATGATTTTGAAATTTATATTTTCATGTGAATATCGATCGTGTGAACGGGGCCTTGTTCAGTTAATACCAGCAGTGACCTCCCGCCGAGACTTGATTTCAGAAGAGAGAGAAAAAAACCGAGAGAGCGAGGATTTTAAAATTCTGCACTTGAAGCTGGCAAGTTGCAAGTTTACAAGAACTGCACACAGATCTAAAACAACATGCTGATAGTAACTATAACTATCAGAACCTATATATCGGTACATGTGTGTACAGGGTGGCCGCTAAACACCGGGACACTGTGCTTTCTAGAGAAAATCAGAGTACCTAGATATTTTATATTCGCTTTAGCAGATATTTAATACCTGCTCCGTTCGCCGGAGGTCTGCGCGGGGTTGCGCAATTTTGCGCATACGATTTTGAGACAGGACAGTCGCGCTTTACGCTCTCCTAGCTTCGCGACACGCGGGGTTATAAAATTTGCAATTGGCGGCCAGTTGAAATTTTAACCGAGTTTAAAGTCCAATTGTGGCTTCGGCCATTATGAAAATTGGAAGGTTGCGGGTTCGATTCCCGCCCGGAGTGAAATTTATCCTAATCAGATAATGTTCGTTCTCGGAACGGCTGGCTTTCTCCTATCCTGTCTTCCTTCTCTTTTCATTTCGGGACGATAAGACCTTACCAGTTACAGTTCCCTCTATCAAACCTCCTAGAGCCCGTTCTCACTTGTGGGGAAAAAAAATCGTGTCTTAGTTAGTTCCCGGAACAGGAATAGTTCCCGGAACACTCTCATTTAAATTACATTGCCTACAGGACATTCGGGGGAAGAAAGTTTTATGCACACCCTGTAGTAACTCTATTCCCCATTATGGTCGTTACAGCGTCGAGTTGTAGAAATAAATGGCACTTATATCGTTAGTACGTGTTTGTATGTCTGCTCTCAGAATACCCATATTGTATTGTGTCTGTGTGTGGTTGCAGATATACGATTCCTGTTTAGGCATCTAAGATAGTGGTTGAGGTTGAGTTGTTCAATAATATTGCCGATTTTTCAGCATTTCCTCTTCTTACCATTGAAGGGATTTTTTCAGAATACATATATTGTATTGTGTCTGTGTGTGGTTGCAAATATAGTGGTATAAATTCCTGTTTATACTCAGAAGTCGACTTTTTCAATAATATTGCCGATTTTTCAGCATTCTTGGAGAGATGGGTTTTCCCTGACGATTTCAAAAATTGAAGGAATTTTTTCTTACACTTAAAAATAGTGGTTTACAGTGAACTCACTCAGAAAAAGGGGACACTGGGACAGGTTCAACGAAAGCCCAATAGGGCCAAAACCAGTTTTGTGGCAAAACAAAGAGGCAGTCAGTAAAATCGTAGAGTTAAAACTTGGACCTCGTTCTTTATTTTAGTTTTCTTCTGTGACGCAGGACATACTATACCTTTTCCTACTGTCAAAGCAATAGAATAGCATTCCCTTCCTTACTGTTTCATAGCATGACCGTCCCATCGTATGTCCCTCGGTATTTACTTACCATAACGTAGTGTCTCTGCATTTCCGTTTTCTCCTGGATGAGCTTCTCCACCTCCATTTTGGCACTGAAAGTGGAAAAGAGAAAAGGAGACCATATTAGAAAAAGAAATATGAAAATGATTTAGAAGAAATTATACATGTATTGTATATTGAATATATTGTTATTGTTAGTCCGTCCTCCCTTTACTATTACAATAGTAAAAAAAAGGTATAAGGGACGGACTATTGTATTTTTTATTTTATTTCATCTAACAATTCTTTCACAAGCTCAATGAACCTAGAGCTGAATCCTCTTCGTCTAAAACTTTAGCAAAAATAGCTCCAAGTTTGTGTCGACTGAGGGGGGAAACAGCTCAGGTCTATGGCAGTTCATTCTTTTGATCTTCATCCTGAAAATGCCATAGACCTAAGCTGTTTCCTCCTCAGTCGGTCGACACAAACTTCACCTATTCAGCTGAAGTTTTAGACGAGGAGGATTCAGATCTATGTTTAATGTGCTTGTGAGAGAATTGGTAAACGTCCATGTATTACACACAGTTAATATTCCTACTTCGAGACTCGAACACCCGACAGAAACACAGACGACACCGAAGCGAATACAATAGTCCGTCCCTTATACCTTTTTATTACTATTGTAATGAGAGAGAGAGAGAAAGGAGGACGGAGGGGAAGAAGAGAGAGAGAGAAAAGAGTCTTTTGAACACAAAATGAAACCTCTCAGCTCTCTTCTTTTTTTGCTCTCTCTCTCTCTCTCTCTCGCTTTTCAAATTCAATAAAACACAAAATGGAGACGGAGGGGGGAGGGGAGGGAGAGGGGGGAATCAAAAGAGTGGAGTGAGAGAGATAGCAGAGAGAGAGAGAGCGCAAAAAAAACCTGTAAATAAGAAGGGAGAGAGAGAGAGGGGGGAAGAGAGACGGGAAGAAGAAATAATATATAAAAAAACGCAGGGGAAAAAAAGCTGTGTGTTAGAGGGAGAAAGAAAAAGGGAGAGAAAGGGAAGGAGGGGGGAAAGAGAGAGAAAGGGAGGGGGAAAAAAGGGTATGAGAAGCGTAATAAAATGAAAATGTTCTGAACAGGAAAGAACTGAGAAGAGGGGAGGGAAGGGGAAGAGAAAGGGAGGGGGAAGAGAGAAAAAAAAGAGCTGTAGGGAGAAAAAACCAGGACGGGGGAAAAGAGAAGTGGGAGGAAAAAAAACAAGCTGGGCCCGTCCCTCCGGGAATTTTTCAGTCCGTAGTTTATTCGATCGTGCATGGTTAAAGAAAATCAGTACCTGTTTACCTACCTAATTTGTTTAATAATTTTAATATTCAGTTTTCTATTATTGATTTGATTTTTGATTTTACTTTCATGTAATGATTTAAAATCAAGACTAGACCCCGTTCTCCCTTTTAAGTCACCCATCCATTTATTGGCCTTGCTCGACTTAGCTTAACATTGATGACGCTAAAACCAGTCTTAAATTAACGACTGAAGTGTTACCATATAAAACTTTCTCGCTTTGAGTTCATAGGTCGTCGCGACAAATTTCAAGATCAGAGCTCATTTGTGTGAGAAAATCTGAATAATACCTACAATGGTGTGATGCATATAATACTAGTAGGAAGGGAGAGAGTAACCTGGAGAGAAAGAGAGAGAACGAGAGTGAAAAAGGGGGAGAGGGAGAAAGAGAAATGAGTGTGTGTGAGAGAGAGAGAGAGGAGAAAGATTGATTGATTGATTTAGGTACTTTATTTTACATAGAAATTATTACAATATTTCACCTCCTAAGCTAATTTCTAACTTATATTAGAGGTGAGCTCCTCTCAAAAATTACATCAAATCATATTTTAATTTGTTTTTTCTCAATTTCCCTAATTATAATTATAATCCTAAGAACGAGAGAGAGAGAGAGAGAGAGAGAGAGAGAGAGAGAGAGAGAGAGAGAGAGAGAGAGAGAGAGAGAGAGAGAGAAAGAGAGAGAGAGAGAGAGAGAGGAGAAAGAAAGAGAGAGCGAGAGAGAGAGAGGAGAAAGAAAAAGAGAGAGAGAGAGAGAACGAGAGTGAAAATGGAGGAGAGAGAAAAGGGGACAGAGTGATAGACATTTGCACATTAAATTTTTGGCAATATCGGAACGGGAGCCCAATTCTAAAGATGCTTCGGGCATCAGTAACCCTGAGATTACCAGAGTAGACTAAGACAAGGGACGAAGGTGGACGAAAATAAGAAAAAAGAAGAAAAAGAGAACCAGGAAGAGGACGGACAGGGATAAGGAGGGAAACGGTAAATTTAAATATCTGATAAAAGAGAACAAGAAGAAGAGAGAGAAAGAGAGAGAGAGAGAATGAGGGAGAAAGAAAACTGTCAGATACAAGTTAGAATATTATACAATTTTTACCCTTTTCTCAGAGGGCAGATAATAAAGTCTCTCTCTCTCTCTCTCTTACATCTCTTTCACCCTCTTGCTTTTATCATCACAACCCTTTTTCTTTGAAAAAAAAAAGAAAACTGATATTTGTATATTTTCCTGGTGCTCAACCAAATTTTGCTTCAAAGAGGGAGATATTCAGAGAAGATGAATATTTCACATTTCTTCCTCTTATAACAAAATCAAGTAATCAACACCCTCCCTATTATAAAGTTCTTCGCTCGCTCTCTCTCTTTTTCCCTCCCTCCCTCCTCTTTCTCTCTCTCTTCATTATAACTAACTAGTTTAATTTCATTATTATATATCTTGGAATCATGTACATATTTCTATATTGGTGAAATCAAGATTACACATATTATAACGAGGGAAGAGGAAGGGGAGAGGGAGATGGAGAGAGAGAGAGAGAGAAAGAAAGAGAGAGAAAGAGAGAGAGAGAGATGGTAAATTGGATTCATTATTCTTACACGCTCACACCATTAATAGAAGGGTGTGTGAGAGAGAGATAGAGTGGAGGGGAGTGAGAGAGAGAAGAGAGCTTTGTTTCGCCTCATTGAGCCTACATCCCCTCCCTTAAGTTTCCCCCCCTCACTCGGTTACCCCTACCCCTCTTTTGAAATGGCTTACACCCCCTCAGTGATATACATATTGCCAAACTGAAGACACAGGATACACTTAATCTGTACATTTTTATTTTATTATTATTATTATTATTATTGATATAATTATAAAGAGGTTTGACAGAGCGAACTGTAACTGCTAAGGTCTTATCGTCCCGAAATCGAAGAGACATAGTCTGGAGAGGACCAAAAGTTGCCGGCTTGATGCAAAAACATTTGTGCACTGTTGAGCAACAATGTTTCCGATGAAAATGTTGCTGGTGGGTACTATTAGGAGTAAGCCAATCTGACTTGCAGGGGATTCAAGACGCATGATTTCAGGATCTATGTTCTAACAATCTAACACTTCCAACTGTTCTAAGGTAAGGCGTCGATTACATATTGCAACAATACACTGCCTTTGCTGTTCTTTTTAAAGCAAACGCCTTAAATGCTAAGGAATATCAGGGAATTCGTAAATAAGGAGTGCTCCCTTGGATTGAATCTAAGACGGATTTTTTCCCGTGCAGAATCATGGGTAGTGTGTCAGGCCAAGTTACAACTCCTTCTTTCTTTCTTGGTCACCACATTACAGGCTGTTTACGTTCTTCACTTCTCTCTTTGTAACTTAAACATCCCCCCCCAAATCGATTCGGAATAAAAAATAATACATAAAGAGGGGATGAAATAGTCGAGAGGAGGAGGGGGAGGAGTGAGAGAGAGAGAAAGCGAAGAGAGAGAGAGAGAGAAGGAGGAGGAGGGATCGAGAGAGAGACACACCATAAGAAATCTGTTATTTTATTATCCTGCAACTTATTGATGGAGGAATGGGTGGGAGGGAGGACGCTCTTCCGATCTGAAGTTGAGAGAGAGGGGGAGATAAAAAGAAGGGAGAGGGAGAAAGATGGAGATAGGGGGGGGGTTAAATGGGGTGAACATGCTGCCACATTGCCGTCTGCTTTCAAAACGAGGGTGACTATCTCTCTCTCTCTCGCTCTCTCTTTTTTTCTCTCTCACTCACTCGCTTTCCTCTTACCATTTTTTTTTTTTTTGAGGACGCACTTAATTTAGTTTGTCAAGAGGGGAGAAAAAGACAGAGCGACTGAGAGAGAGAGAGAGAGAGAGAGAGAGAGAGAGAGAGAGAGAGAGAGAGAGAGAGAGAGAGAGAGAGAGAGAGAGAAAAAGGAGAGGGAGAGGAAGAGAGCTAGAGAGAGAACATTTTCTCCCTTCGTCACATTATAATTCTTTGCTTTAATCTTAAAAACGAGAGAGAGAAAGAGAGGCACTCTTCTTCTCCCTCACACTCTTTACTCCTTATCCCTTTTCTCTCTCACTCTTTATCCCATCTCTCTCTCTCTCTCTCTCTCCAGTTTTCCATTTAATTCACAAATGATAATACTTGTGTCGAGAAGACGTTATACCGGGTGATCCAGCGACGAGCTGTCACAGGGTTGTACCTATGAAAGTTAGTTAAATATTAAGTAGCCACCTCAACAATAATAATAAATAAAAGGACTTTTCAGCCCTATCTCAGCAGGATAAAAGAGGCCATAGGTATTCTAAAAAAAAACTCTTCTATCAAAAAACTATTGTTTTTGTATTAAAAAACAAGCATTTTTATTTATTTTCATAATTTGTTTCTTTTTTATACCAGGTGTCTCACTTACAACAGTCTGACACAAACCATCCAGAACCCATCATCAACCCATCCTGTATTGTGTCGGAAAAGAAAATTATTTCACAGGAAAGAAGCTATAGAAAAAGAGCGAGCTATAGCGAGAGAGAGAGAGAGAGAGAGAGAGAGAGAGAGAGAGAGAGAGAGAGAGAGAGAGAGAGAGAGTGAGTGATACGTGGGAGTGAGTGTGAGAGAGAGAAAGAAAGAGGTTGATATTATGTGTGTGAGTGAGAGAAAGAGATTGAGTGATATGTATGTGGGAGTGAGAGAGAGAGATTGAGTGATACGTTGGGATGAGTGAGAAGGGGGAGGAAGACGAGGAGGAGGGAGGAAGAGGAGGAGGAGAAGGAAGAGGGGATATAAAGCCGTTCCCATATATTAGGGTCAGTGCAAGCGGAGTAGGAGAAAATTATTAGATAGATTGCACACACACTGTAAATAGGATTAAGTGTCCATACAGGGTGTCTCCATAATGGAAAATATACAGTGTGGTACTGTGGTCTGACCCTTTTCCTCTATTTTCTCTATTTCCTGTTTTTTTTTTTTTTTTTTTTTGATAAATTTTGACCTGAAGATTTGGCCTGTAGTTCAGAATTAATACGATAGTAACATTAGTAACATAGTAACACTAACCCATTGGTGTATATCGTCCTATTTTTGGGACACTCAGAAAAATGGCCATAACTTGGTGTTATTTCATATTTTTGTGACCCAAATTGATAATTTACTGAAAGTTGAAATGTTTACTGTATTTGTTGTTTCGGTGCTCATAGAAATGGAAAGAGACAGAGATATAAATCCGAAATCCCGTCCTAATGGAAAGTTAATCGGATCACTGCCTCTCTCTCTCTCTCTCTCTCTAGAAAGAGAGGGAAAATTGAAGGGAATAAAAGTTAATTCTTCATTGTTAACTTGTGTATCGATAATAATGCTGTGAAAAAGCAGGTCTATCTGTGAAAAGCTAGTCTATTTTTCGTGAAGTTTAAGCGAAATCTTTTTCCTATCCGTAGTACAAACAATTATTATTATTATTATTATTATTATTATTTTTTATCTGTACGAAATCTAAATTGTGATTAAAAAAATCTAATTCGTGTTTCATGCGAAATCAAAATTGTGGTTTAGTTTAGATGATATAAATCTTTAACACGGTCGCTGAATTTCGTCAAACCCGCGGACAAACCGCTCAAGAGTCAAGGGAAGTACCTAACCCAAACAGACAGACAAAAGGGGAAAATCCTCGTGTACTCTAAAAAAGAGTTACTTCTCTCTTCGCTCGTTCAAATGTGCTGGAAATGTTATAAAAGCATTGCATACAATCATAAAGTACACTCTGCTGGTATGGAAAATAAAATAAAGAAATGAATCTAAAATAATAAATACTCACCATCAGAAAATGTTATGAAACCCGCAAGAAGAAATAGAAAGAGGAAGAGGAAAGAAGAGGAAGTGGAAGAAAAGGGGGGAGGAGAGGAAGAAGAAGAGAAGGCGGAGGAAGAGGAAGAATAGGGAGGAGCAAGAAGAATGATGAGAAGAAGAGGACAAAGAATGCGGAGGCGGAGAAGAAGAAGAAAAGAAAGAAGAAGAAAAAGACCAATAAGACGAGGAAGAGAAGGAGTAGGAGCAGGAGGAGGAGAAGGAGTGGAAGAAGGAAGAGGAGGAGGAGGAGGAAGAAGAAAATATCTATCTAGGAAAGCAACATGATACCATCGAATATCTACCCATAAATAAATGAAAAACTAGAAAAGAAAATACATAGGAAGAAGAAGAAGATGAGGGGAGGGAGCGAGAGAGAGAGAGAGATAAATGAGGAGACGAGATAAAGGGAGAGAGGAAAGAGAGAGGGGGAGGAGGGAAAAATTGGAAAGAGTTTTTAATTTTCTATCTGGCAGAAGATAAAGACAAAGAGAGAGAGAGAGAGAGAGAGAGAGAGAGAGAGAGAGAGAGAGAGAGAGAGAGAGAGAGAGAGAGAGAGAGGTGAGGGGGCGATAAAGTATGATAGAAAGAAAAGATGAGAAAGAAGATCAGAGGAGGACCAAGTGGAGGGAGAGAGAGAGAGAGAGAAGAAATTATTTAGACATCAGACGAAGAAAATTGTTGGAGAGAGATAAGAAGAGAGAAGAGAGAGAAGGAAGAAGAGGAGATAGAGAGGGACATTGTAGAGCTCTGTGCCAGAAATAGCAAACTTATTAATAAAGGAAAGAAAGGAGAGGAACAGAGAAGAAAATACATTCGGGGAAGACAAAGAGAATGAAGAAGAAAAAGAGACGGATGACAGGGAAGAGGGAAAGGGAGAATCGAACCTTTGATGTAGATGTTGAGAAACAAGAAGATAACGGGGGAAACAATGACAAGAGAAATCGATTAATCGACATTTATGTCAACTATAGAGTCTTAAAGTTCTTAAATGTTAGGGATTTGCTAGATTTCGATTATTTAGATCCTGTATAAACGACTTGCAATAGTTAATAAAATAAAAAAAAAAAAAAAAAAAAAAAACAAATTTGACCCCAACTAGGGGGTAAATGCAAAACTAATATTAGCGCACCTAGGGCTAAAATTAACCCAACCATA
>NW_007377498.1:72172-77172 GCF_000475195.1 Diaphorina citri
AGAGAGAGAAGAGAGAGAGAGAGAAGAGAGAGAGGAGGAAGAGAGAGAGTAACGAGGAAGCGGAGAGAAGAGGAGATACGGGAGATATAACCAGGAATAAAAATAGCAAAGAGAGAGAAACGGGACGGCGCCGTACGAGAGCAGAGAGGAGAGAGAGATGAATTTTAAAGGAAATAAAAATCTTCTAGAAAAAAAAAAAAAAAAAAAACTGGAACCTTTCTTCTTTTTTCACTTTTAATAAACGATCGTAAGAGAGAGCAGAGAGAGAGGAAAGAAAGGAGAGAGAGAGAGAGAGAGAGAGAGAGAGAGAGAGAGAGAAAAGAGCTCTCCGTCTTTCTCTAACCCATTATTATCATTATCATGCCTTTGCCCCCCCCCTCCCACCCACATCTCTCTCTCTCCCTCATTCATTTTCCACATCTCTCTCTCTCTCCCTCATTCATTTTGCTTTAATATTCTCATCAGAAATTTTACATTTCCAAAATAGATAGATATTGTTAATAGCTAACAGACAAATATTAAAGCTATAAGTAGATAAATACTTAGGTAAGTGAGAAGGTCAACTCCAGTATTGGTGGCCCAGAAAAAAAAACTGAAGGCTTACACTTTGCAGGAAAACTGGATAAGTGGGAAAAATTTTAATAGACTTTAATGCAAAGTTTTGACTTACGTGTCGCTCCTCGACAGAATTGAGCCCTGAAAACAGAAGACAAGGGGAACGTAAAGTTGAGAGATGTCGCGATAAAACCATAGTGTGGTATGCTGCCAGCATAACACAGATAACACACTTTTAGCATAACACTCTTTTAGCCAGGGGCGTATTAAGGAGGTTGAGGGGGCTCCAAAACTTTGGAGCATTCCCCCGGTATGTCACTGTTGGGACACTTGGGCATCCCGTCAGTAAAATCCTTTCAATCCTTTCAGTATAACACACTTTCCATATTACCTCGGTGGTGTAGTGGTCAAGGCGCTCGCCTGGTAAACAGGAGGGCGTGGGTTCAATCCCAGCCGAGGTATGGAAGTTTATCCTCAATATAATTTGAGAATTTGACCATAATAATAGTAGTAGCCTACTGCTGGAGTAAAGGGACTTTTCAGTCCTATGCGAGCAGTATAAATAAGCACTATTGTTGTTATTGTTATATTTTTTTTTCCAAAGAATGTAATTTTATTTTGTTCTTTACAATGACATCAACTAACATTACAATTTAATAAGAATATATTATGACATTGTCAAATTGTATTTTAATGGATATACCCCAACGTTGTGGACTTTCGTCTGTGTTAACGTTGGGGTAATGTAGCCAATTTTTCAAAATAATATACATACTTATGAAATGTTAAATACAATAAAAGTCCCAGAGTTCTAGTCTAATAGGACTTTCAGTTTTAGTGATAGGAAGGCTGGCCT
Source organism: Diaphorina citri (assembly GCF_000475195.1). Classification (NCBI taxonomy): domain Eukaryota; kingdom Metazoa; phylum Arthropoda; class Insecta; order Hemiptera; family Psyllidae; genus Diaphorina; species Diaphorina citri. The sequence goes on from NW_007377498.1 coordinate 73,584, forward strand.
AGTTCGCTTGGAGAGCAGGGCTCCCACGCGGGTTCGATTCCCGCCCGGGGTGAACTTGATCCTAAACAGATAAAGTTCGTTCTCGGAACGAATGGCATTCTCATATCCTGTCTTCTTTCTCTTTTCGATTTAAAAAAGATAAAACCTCTAGTCTCTCTCTTTCATAGGGTATGATGATATGATCATCTATTCATCTCACTTGACAGAGGAGAGAGAGAGAAAGAGAGAGAAACAATAAGTTTGTCAAGTGTTTTGAATGACGTCATATATCTTCTCCCCCCCTCCATCTCCCTTTCTCTCTCTCTCTTACATGTGTTATCTATTGAGAGGCTCTCTAAGTGCTGCCTCTCTCCCTCTTCATACCCTCTCTCTGTCTTTTTTTCTTCTCTCTCCATCTTTCTCACTTTTTTCTCAAGGGCCACTTGGCTATGTGAAAATCTACTTGCAATTGTTTTGAGCCTTTCTCTCCTCCTCTTCTCTCTCTCTCTCTCTCTCTCTCTCCCACCCCCTTATCTCTCTCTTCCCCCATCTATGTATATTGTATATGTCCTTTTCTATTTCTACTTTATCTTTATCTCTTTTTACAAGACTTTTAGTCTCCTACTCCATTTGTCTTCTCTCTCTCTCTCTCTCTCTCTCTCTCTCTCTCTCTCTCTCTCTCTCTCTCTCTCTCTCTCTCTCTCCCCCTCTTTCTGGAGTTCTCCTGATATACTTCAAGTTTGTTAAGTAATGGATGAAAGAGAGAGAGAAAAAGAAGAGAGAGAGAGACTTGAAGAGTTATCATGTTATCAACTGAGGCATCTACAAGATATTGGATACTTGTGAGGTATATTTTTAGATCCACTTCATACAAACTCCTAACAGAGCCCAGAACCCCTAGGGGAGTATTTGGAAGTTCAGCCCTGATATCCTCAGGGAGTGAAAATGGATGTTTCTAAATATCATTTTGGGACACAGGTAATTATGACAAAAGTGGAACTAAATCAATTCAAATAAATGATTGATTTCCCAATCAATTTCTCATTACGCATATGTGTGCTTCCATAAGGCCAGAAATCAGGTAAAGGTTTTTTATGGCTGGAGGAGCTCTTAAACCCAACCACTATTTTTTTTTTTTTTTTTTTCATTGTGAGCCTTCTAGATAACTCACCAGGGATTTTTTTTCATTGCTAAGAAATTAAAACGGAGGCAAAAAGAAAATTCCCGGAAAAGACAAAAGAAAATTCCCAGAAAAGACAAAAAGAAAATTCCCGAAAACTCTATCCCGACTCACCACTGTTCGGCTTCTCGTCCCGGTGCTGTAGCTCGGGCGGCTTCGAGCTCAGAATGGACAGGGGATGGGGACCGCCGGGGCCGCCTAGGGCGCCGGACAGGCCGAGTAGACTGGCGGCCGAGGAGGACGCGGGGCCGGGCATGGCGGGGTGCGGCATCATGGGGAGGGGAGGGGCGTGGCCTGCGTGCGGCAGCTGCTGGGCGTGCATCTGTTGCTGTGGGGGGAAGAAATAGATTGAATTAGTGATTTTTTTTTTTTTTTTTTTTTTTTTTTTTTAAAATGGGTGTTTCCCCCCCGTTTGGACTCACATCATGGATTTTCGCACTCACAGCGCTAGTGTCAACAACTCTTTTTTTCCCCCAAACTACATAATTATAAGCCTGTTTATTAGTCAGTATAGTGATGGTTATTGAATTCTTTTTACTTACCAGCAGTCGAGGTAAGTCGGGCCTTTGTTGCTGAAATCAAGAAGAACACAGATGGATGATTAGAAAATTGTTGTTGTTGGTAATTTGTTTATTATTACTTTCTATTATTTTTTATTTATTCAAGTAGAAAATGAACTCTAATAGGATAGAGCAGAGCAGATAGAATGCACTTGAAAAGTCAAGATTAGTCTTGAATAAATAGGAAAAAGAAATAAAGAGAGAGAGAAAGAGAAAATGAGAAAAAGGGAAAGAGAGAAAGAGGGGAGAGAGAGAGGGAGAGAGAAAGCGAGAAAGAGGGGAGAGAGAGGGAGGGAGAGAGAAAGAGAGAAAGATAGAGGAGAGAGAGGGAGGGAGGGAGAGGAAGAGAGAGAGAAAGAGAGGAGAGAAGGAGGGAGAGAGAGAGAGAGAGAGAGAGAGAGAGAGACTATCTCCTAGAATGACTAGGGAAAAAATCTGGGCAGTTCATGTTTCCAATTTCTATTCTTTCGTGCTGAGTTCTAGAAAATTCCGAATTTCTCGACCCCGCATTCGCTCTTATGTAATTCTGAAAGGACTCACATGGACTTTCGCACTCACAGCGCTAGTGTCAACAACTCTTTTTTTCCCCCAAACTACATAATTATAAGCCTGTTTATAAGTCAGTATAGTGATGGTTATTGAATTCTTTTTACTTACCAGCAGTCGAGGTAAGTCTGGCCTTTGTTGCTGAAATCAAGAAGAACACAGATAAATGATTAGAAAATTGTTGTTGTTGGTAATTTGTTTATTATTTTTTATTTATTCAAGTAGAAAATGAACTCTAATAGGATAGAGCAGACAGAATGCACTTTAAACATCAATATTGAATAAATAAATAAATAGGAAAAAGAAATGAAGACAGGAGAAAGAGAGAAGAGAGAGAGAGAGAGAGAGAGAGGAGGGAGGGAGGGAGGGAGAAAATAAAATTAAAATCTATGTAAATTTAACTTTGGAGGGAAAAAAATCAAAAGTAAGGGGACGGAAAGTGGTGAAAAAAAGAACATAGAAAGTAAAAGAAAAAGAAACTTTTTTTAAAAAAAAGGACATAAGAAAAAGAACGGAAAAAAGTTCAAAAAGCGGGGGGGGGGAAGAAAAAGGAAAAATCAGACAGAGATGTGAGGAAGGAGAGAAAGGAAAAGAGATTGCTTAGATGAGGAAAGGTAGGGGTAGAGAGAAGAGAGAAGAAAAAGTTTGGTGAAAAAAAAAAGTAGAAAGGGGATGGGAAAAAAGAGAAAAAATAAAAATAATGGAAGAGATAGGACGAGAGGAAGAAAAAGTAATGGGGTGAAAGAATAGAAGGAACAGGGACTCGAGGAGGAGAAGGTCGAGGAGAAGGAGGAGGAGAGGAAGGAGGAGGAGGAGAAGGTCGAGGGGAAGAAGGAGGAGAAGGAGAAGAAGGAGGAGGAGGAGAAGAAGGAGGAGGAGGAAGAGAAGGAGGAAGAGAAAGAGAAGGAGGAGGAGAAAGAGAAGGAGGAGGAGGAAGAGGAGGAGGAGAGGAAGAGGAGGAGGAGAGGAAGAGGAGGAGGAGAGGAAGGAGGAGGAGAAGAGGGAGGAGGAGGAGGACGAGAAGAAGAAGAAGAAGAAGAAAAACGAAACGGAAAATAACAGGAAGGAAGAGCAAAAGAAGAAGAAAAAGGAGGAGGAAAAAGAGAAGGGTAAGGATGAGGAGAAGAAGGAAGAGAGGGAGGAAGAAGAGGAAAATAAAGAAGAAAGAAGTGAGGTAGGAGAAGAAGAAATGAGAGTGAAATAGAATAAGAATCATTAATATTCATTAATTAAAATTGCAAGAATTATAAGGAAAAAAAATAGAGAAAAGAGAGCAAAGAGTGAGATAAAAAGAAGAAAAAAAAATAAGAAGAGAGAGAGAGAG
>NW_007377498.1:82172-90125 GCF_000475195.1 Diaphorina citri
GGTGGAACAATAATCAAGGGTAATCGCTTTTGAGCTGACATTTGGTTTTGGCTACAAAAAATGCACGTGCGGATGCCCTTCGCAATCAACCTTTCAACCTCTGCTAGTAAACTATTCCCTTTTTAAAGTCCCGACTTCTAAAATGTATCTAAATCTAAATCATGATTTTTAAATTTATCTTTTCATGTGAATATCGATCGTGTGAACGGGGCCTTGTTCAGTTAATACCAGCAGTGACCTCCCGCCGAGACTTGATATCAGAAGAGAGAAAAAATAACCGAGAGAGCGAGGATTTTAAAATTCTGCACTTGAAGCTGGCAAGTTGCAAGTTTACAAGAACTGCACACAGATCTAAAACAACATGCTGATAGTAACTATATAACTATCACAACCTATATATCGGTGCATGTGTGTACAGGGTGGCCGCTAAACACCGGGACACTGTGCTTTCTAGAGAAAATCAGAGTACCTAGATATTTTATATTCGCTTTAGACTATCAGAACCTATATATCGGTACATGTGTGTACAGGGTGGCCGCTAAACACCGGGACACTGTGCTTTCTAGAGAAAATCAGAGTACCTAGATATTTTATATTCGCTTTAGCAGATATTTAATACCTGCTCCGTTCGCCGGAGGTCTGCGCGGGGTTGCGCAATTTTGCGCATACGATTTTGAGACAGGACAGTCGCGCTTTACGCTCTCCTAGCTTCGCGACACGCGGGGTTATAAAATTTGCAATTGGCGGCCAGTTGAAATTTTAACCGAGTTTAAAGTCCAATTGTGGCTTCGGCCATTATGAAAATTGCAAGGTTGCGGGTTCGATTCCCGCCCGGAGTGAAATTTATCCTAATCAGATAATGTTGGTTCTCGGAACGGCTGGCTTTCTCCTATTCTGTGTTTCTTCTCTTTTCGATTTCGGGACGATAAGACCTTACCAGTTACAGTTCCCTCTATCAAACCTCCTAGAGCCCGTTCTCACTTGTGGGGGGAAAAAAATCGTGTCTTAGTTAGTTCCCGGAACAGGAACCGTTCCCGGAACACTCTCATTTAAATTACATTGCCTACAGGACATTCGGAAAGAAAGAAACCGGGTGAAACTCACGACAAGTTGGAACGGTCTCTAAGGGGAAGAAAGTTTTATGCACACCCTGTAGTAACTCTATTCCCCATTATGGTCGTTACAGCGTCGAGTTGTAGAAATAAATGGCACTTATATCGTTAGTACGTGTTTGTATGTCTGCTCTCAGAATACCCATATTGTATTGTGTCTGTGTGTGGTGGCAGATATACGATTCCTGTTTAGGCTTCCAAGATACAAGATAGTGGTTGAGTTGTTCAATAATATTGCCGATTTTTCAGCATTTCCGAGCTTTTTTCCTGACCATTTCAACAATGGACGGGATTTTTTCTTACTCTTGAGGGGATTTTTTCTCACCATTGAAGGGATTTTTTTCAGAATACCCATATTGTATTGTGTCTGTGTGTGGTTGCAGATATAGTGGTATACAATTCCTGTTTATACTCAGAAGTCGACTTGTTCAATAATATTGCCGATTTTTCAGCATTCTTGAAGAGATGGGTTTTCCCTGACGATTTCAACAATAAAATTGAAGGAATTTTTTCTTACACTTAAAAATAGTGGTTTACAGTGAACTCTAGAACTCACTCAGAAAAAGAGGACAGGTTCAACGAAAGCCCAATAGGGCCAAAACCAGTTTTGTGGCAAAACAAAGAGGCAGTCAGTAAAATCGTAGAGTTAAAACTTGGACCTCTTTTTGTTCTTTATTTTAGTTTTCTTCTGTGACGCAGGACATAGTATACCTTTTCCTATCGTCAAAGCAATAGAATAGCATTCCCTGCCTTACTGTTCCATAGCATGACCGTCCCATCGTATGTCCCTCGGTATTTACTTACCATAACGTAGTGTCTCTGCATTTCCGTTTTCTCCTGGATGAGCTCTGTCAAAGCAATAGAATAGCATTCCCTTCCTTACTGTTTCATAGCATGACCGTCCCATCGTATGTCCCTCGGTATTTACTTACCATAACGTAGTGTCTCTGCATTTCCGTTTTCTCCTGGATGAGCTTCTCCACCTCCATTTTGGCACTGAAAGTGGAAAAGAGAAAAGAAAACCATATTAGTAAAAGAAATATGAAAATGATTTAGAAGAAATTATACATGTATTGTATATTGAATATATTGTTATTGTTAGTCCGTCCTCCCTTTACTATTACAATAGTAAAAAAAAGGTATAAGGGACGGACTATTGTATTTTTTATTTTATTTCATCTAACAATTCTTTCACAAGCTCAATGAACCTAGAGCTACTTTGTTTATACTTAAAACTTTAGCAAAAATAGCTCCAAGTTTGTGTCGACTGAGGGGGGAAACAGCTCAGGTCTATGGCAGTTCATTCTTTTGATCTTCATCCTGAAAATGCCATAGACCTAAGCTGTTTCCTCCTCAGTCGGTCGACACAAACTTCACCTATTCAGCTGAAGTTTTAGACGAGGAGGATTCAGATCTATGTTTAATGTGCTTGTGAGAGAATTGGTAAACGTCCATGTATTACACACAGTTAATATTCCTACTTCGAGACTCGAACACCCGACTCCCAGATTAGGAGTCCGACGTTTTATCTGACCACGAGACAGAGAGGGAGAGGAGGGAGAAAAAGAGTGAGAGAAAAAACAGACAAGGAGGAAAGGAAGAGAAAGAGAGGGAGACAACAAACAGGGGAAAAAGGAAGGGAGGGAGAGAGAGAGGGGGGAGAAAGAGGGAGAAATGTAATTTTAATTGCTCGAAAAGTCGTAAAAAAAATTTCTAGCGCGAAGGAAAAAAATATATTCACAAGGGAGAAACTATGAGGAGGAGGAAGAGGGGAAAAGGGAGGGAGAGAGACGGTTGTGTATGTATTAACTACACGAACTGAGAGAGGGAGAGGGAGAGGGAGAGAGAGAGATAGAGGGAGAGAGGGAAAGAGAGAGAGAGAGAAAAGAGAAATGGGATAGAGGGAAGGGACTTACTTTATATTGCTGTAAAAACGTATATATGCAATATGCAGAACGTCAAGGAATACGAGGAGGAATGCACCGCAGGCCGTTTTTCGAAAAAACTTGATGTTGAATTTGAACATTTTTAATTCTTGAGCGGGTGGCAAATTCCATGACTTTTCCATGATTTTTTGGCCGATTTTCAGATTCCATGACTTTTCCGAAAAAATAAATGTAAAAGGTCGAAAATTCAATTTTTATTTTCCGTTCTAATGAAAGAGTTCAAATATGTGTGACGTCAGACTTTACGCAGTTGTTTTTTTCGTCCGTTAGGTAGCGCCACTATGCAAGCGCGCTAGCGGAGGCAATGGAGCAGTTGCAAATGGGTAAAAATTATAAATAAATGGTCGATTCCTATGTAAAAAGTTGGGAAAAATCCAAATCTGAGGTCAAAACTCCGAAAAAATAGAAAGTAATAACTATAAAAGGTCGAAAATTCAATTTCCATTTTCCGTTCTAATGAAAGAATTCAAATGTGTGTGACGTCAGACTTTACGCAGTTGTTTTTTTCGTCCGTTAGGTAGCGCCACTATGCAAGCGCGCTAGCGGAGGAGCAGAAAGAACTGCGCAGAAACGTATGCGCACAAACACATTAATGCGTTGCCTGCGAGGGAGCTTTGCTCGGGACATTTGATCTGACGTCATCGCCTACGGGAGCGTATGCCGTGACGTCAAAGCTCACGATTTACCGGCATTTTTTAAATCGATTTATCTCGGGATCTAGAAGTCGTAGAAGAAAAAGAAAAAATGCGTTGGTCCTCATTTTTCCTGCTCTATGTCTTTGAAACATCACCCAAGTAAGCGCAACTGATTTATTACTGGGGAAGAAAGATTTGATGAGAAAGAAGAAGAGGACACGGAAAGTAAGTAAGTGTACGGCTTCAGTCGACGTCGATCGACAGAGTCGACTATGTGTGAACACAGGTTAACATTGTTCTGGCGTAACTTTTTCAAGAAACCCTTCTCGAGAGATGAGTGGTACTTACTTGTGGTACTGAGCCTGTAGGAAGTTGAACTCCTCTTTGATCCTATCGCAGGAGAGGGAGGGAGGGAGAGAGAGGGGGGAGTGAAAGGAGGAGGAGGAAGAGGGGAAAAGGGAAGGAGAGAGAGAGACGGTTGTGTATGTATTAACTACACGAACTGAGAGAGAGAAAGAGAAAGAGAAAGAGAAAGAGAGAGAGAGAGAGAGAGAGAGAGAGAGAGAGAGAGAAAAAAGAAAAATGGGATAGAGGGAAGGGACTTTATATTGCTGTAAAAACGAATGCACTCGAACTTACATAGGTACACAATGTACACCATAATACATAATATTCATAGTACATAGCTTTTCTACACTGACGTGCAAAAAAATCGAGCCAAAAAATGCCGACATTTATGTACGTAGCATAGTGAAAATTTGTGGATCCTTAGTCAGCTAAAGCTCTGTCCACACTTAATTGACGCTGTCGATCGACGAGGTGAAGAGGTGAATCTATGTTGTTGGACGACATGCACTCACGCAGATCTCCTTGCGGCAAATGAGAGGGCAATTTACGTCTCAAATTACTGGGGAAGAAAGATTTGATGAGAAAGAAGAGGACACGGAAAGTAAGTGTACGGCTTCGGTCGACAGTGTCGATTATGTGTGGACACACCTTTTAGATTGTTCCTGCATAACTTTCTCAAGAAACCCTTCTCGAGAGATGAGTGGTACTTACTTGTGGTACTGAGCCTGTAGGAAGTTGAACTCCTCTTTGATCCTATCGCAGGACTCACTGACGGTGAATTTGAACGGTTGTCCAGGCTGAGGTGGCCCCTGGGAACAGAAGAGGAGAGAAATGGTTCGTTAGGACAAAGCTAGAGGGTTCAAAACATGTTTGGCACCAAAAACCACAAAGCTAGAGTCTAAAAAACATGTTTGGCACCAAAAACCGAAGATTCCAAAAAGGATTTCAGGTATTTCCCGATTTTGTAAAACATGACCCCTCCCATTACTAAATACTTTCTCATTGTAAAAGTCTTTGCCTGTAGCTGTAGCCAACTTCTGGAAATTTAAAATATAACGGCGCGGTGGTTCCGGACTGAATAATCATTTTTAAGTATCTGAATAATTATTTTTAATAATTATTTTCATTTATTTTTAAGTAAGTATTGTAAAAGTTCCTTATACCTATTACATTGGGTACTAGAAAGTAATAATGTTTACAGGTCCCCAATAAATATTGGTAACAGAAAGCAATAATCAGGTGTAAATTATGTACGTCTTTCATTCTTGGGATAATGCCCAGGCGCCCAAGGCATAACTTAATATTAATAATAGACATCATATCAGCATAAGCAGTATAAGCACTTGGCTACCTTTTTAACTGTTATAGCTCTTAAGAGACAATTAATGTACCAATCTGTATGATAAAGAGAATTCTGCAAAGTTGGCATACAGTTGGAAGGTTCCAACTTGGAATTGATTTCATAGTTAAACATGGATTTAACACCGTCAATTTGTTAAAAATGTTAAAATAAAACTAGTCAAGAGATGGAGAATTAAGTATAACGGGTACAAAATCTAACTCGTTAGACAAAAATTAGGAAAGGTGTGTACACATTTTGTTGTACAATCAATGTAACAATACAAATCAATGACATCTTGAAGATACTTTATGGCATTGTCATTTATAAAGGAAAAGAAACACACAAGAGAGTGTTCGCAAAGATTTTCAATTAGATTTGAAGAAAAACAATTAAAATACTTCATCTGAACAAAGTAAATACCTAATAATAAATGATAATAATAATAATGATCGTGATAATAATAGTAATAGTTATAATAATAAATGATAATAAAAAAACTTGTGAAGACAATACGCCAAAAACTTCAAGAGCAACCAGCAAACAATTCAGACAGCATGTTTTGTAATATCTCATTATTATCTCGATTTATGTTAATCGTTTTTTCTCTCTCTCTCATTTTATTTAATTGCTTAATTGAAAATTATATAGTTTAATTCGGTGGAACGATGTAATTATGGGTTCTTTCCAAATCTGGGCAGTTTATGTTTCCGAGTTCTATTCTTTCATGCTGAGTTCTACAAAGTTCCGAATTTCCTGACCCCGCATTCGCTCTTATGTAATTCTGAAAGGACTCACATCATGGATTTTCGCACTCACAGCGCTAGTGTCAACAACTCTTTTTTTCCCCCAAACTACATAATTATAAGCCTGTTTATTAGTCAGTATAGTGATGGTTATTGAATTCTTTTTACTTACCAGCAGTCGAGGTAAGTCTGGCCTTTGTGGAAAGTAACCCGTGAAAGTAACCCGAATGATATAGTTGTCAATGTTCTTTCATTATCTTGTATGAAAAAGGAATAAATAAAAAAGGTAGACTGGATGGAGGAATAAACGGGGGATTGAGGCGAAAGGTGGCAGATGCCCGCTTTCAATCGCCCACCAGGGGTGGATCACCAGCCACTGTTATTTCATGACTATCTCCTAGAATGACTAGGGAAAAAATTTGGACCGATTGCAATACTTTCTCATTACCTTGTATAGGTTCCCTATACGTAAGGGTAATAGAAAGTACAAATCTGGAAGAGAAAGAGGGAGATGTCCTTTCCTCTCTCAATCTCAACACACTATTTCCTCTCGCTTTCCTGCCTCCCTCCTTCTTTCTATCTCTTTCACACACTCACTCACTCTCTCACTCACTCTCTCTCTCACTCTCTCTCTCCCTTTCTTACTCGTCATCTCACTCTCTCATTCTTTCTCGCACATTTTTGCAACCCTCTTTCTCTCTCCCTCCCAAAATTACACTCCCCGTCTCTACCTCTTGTACATGTCTCCCACACACACACACACACACACACACACACACACACACACACACACACACACACACACACACACACACACACACAAATTTTTTTTCGTTTTTGTTTTTATTGTTAACATGTTTCTCCCTCTCTCTCTTCCTTCTTTTCCTTCTTGCATTCCAATTCCATTTTGTTTAGAAAAAAGTTCAACTTTACCACACGGAAAAAAAAGTAACAATTCCGAATACCTATGTGTGATGGACAGAAAAAAAGGAGGAGGAGATAAAAAAAAAGAAAAGGGGAGGAAGAAGAAGAAAAAGAAGAAGAAGGGGGAGGGGAGGGAAAAAGTAACAGTCCGAATATGTGTGGACAAGGAAGAGGAGAAAGAGTAAAGAGAAGGGAGAGAGGGAGGGAGAGAGGGAGGAAGAGAGAGAGAAAGAGACAGACAAAAAGAGATGGGAGGGAAGAGATAAAAAGTGATGAAGAAAAAGAAGAGGAGCTAGGAAAAGAGAGATAGAGAGAGAGATAAAGTAAGGGAGGGGGAGAGAGAGACAGAAAGAAAAGTAGGAGTGTAAAGAGTGATAGGGAAGATTTTGAAATTGTTAAGGACATGGAGAAATTTCAAATCTATTCAAATATCCTCATTCCTCTTTCCCGTTCTCTAATTTTCTTTCCCCTATTAATTCCCCTTCTTTTTCTCCTTCTCCTGCCCTCTTCCTTCTTCTCCTTCCTCCCTCTCTCTTCCTTCTTATACTTCTTCTTCGCCTCTTTGTTACCCTTCTTATCCTTCTACTCCACTTCCTCTTTCTCTTTCTCCTGCCTTCTCCTCCTCATCCCTTCATCCTTCTACTCCTCTTTCTCCTTCTCCTACGGGTTAACATCATCTCCCATTGTGTCCTTAGTCCGGTAAATGGCCTATTTATAGTGGAGGCACGATCCGTATTAGCCCTGTCTCTTTATATGATTCCTACGTGCCGGCCTCCTGATGGCTAAATGCTAATACAGTCTGGTTCTTAGTATAGGTACCTTTGAGAACAAAGGTCCACTACAGTTCCAACTTCCTGGCCTATTCCTTAGAAGGTTTGGGGGGATTTTTTTTTTTTTTTTTTT
>NW_007377498.1:90707-93665 GCF_000475195.1 Diaphorina citri
CTCCTTCCCCTCCTTCTCCCCCCTCCCTTTCTATTTCTATGTGTAATGTAAACAGTGCTTCACTTCACAAAAGCTCCCCCCCCAACACATGACACAAGGTGAGGTTAGGTTTTAATTATGGGGTAGCAGCTATATTATGGGAATCTCATTTCATTCAGAGTGCCTGAAGTATGTTGTATTTGAATGTGTGTTGTGTGTGTGTTTTGTGGAACTGCTGGAGCAATATTAAATTCCACCGATAAAAAAACCAAGTAGATTCGTATAAGCTTAATCCATCCCTTGGGACAAATTGCCCCAAACACCTAAGCCTCAGAGTGGGTGTTTACTTTCTATTACCCTTATTTGTGTATGAAGATAAGCTGAGCCCAGTGCGCTTTCTTGCCAAGCAGAAGGTCCCAGGTTCGATCCCCGAACGTCGACAAAAATTTGTACTCATTTCTCGATTGCAAACATATCAACGGGTTATACTTTCTGGTGTTCTCGTGTTGACTCAGCACCTAAATGGGAACTATTGTGTCTCTTCTCGCCCATCTGATGAGAGGCATACAAATTTGCAAAAAATCGGGGAATTTTGAAAATCGCCATAAGTTGTATGTGTGTTCAATTCAACAAAAACTTCACGAAAAATATACCTCGTCCCCTCTTCCCTCTTTTTTTTCATTCCCCTCTTTCATCACCTCTTTATTTCCCCTTCTGGTAGTTTTTTCATTGAATTTTACCTCATTATACCTGAGAGTACGTACACCTAGTTACTCACCCAACCTATATGAAGTTATAAAATAATTATAGAGTGGGTAGGGAAGCCAACCAGAGAGCTGTTCAAGCTGCAAAATTCTGGAAGTTCAAGATTTCAAGGTGGTTCCGCAAAGGGAAAGTAAGTTCCTTGGAAAAAGAAGCGAAAAAAGAGAGGGAAGAGGGAAGAAATGGAAAGAAGGAAGGGAGAAAATGTGAAAGAGAGGAAGGAGAGAAGGTAAAAAAAGGGAAGAGAGAGAAGAAAGGGGAAATACGAAGGGAGAAAGGGAAAAAAGAGAGAGAAATGGAAAATTTGAGAAAAAAAGAGGGAGAAAGAAAAAGGGAAGGCACATCTTGAAATTTAAATATGAAATATGACAAAGCTTAACATTTAAATAGCTCAATAAACCTAGAGCTGAATCCTCTTCGTCTAAAACTTTTGCAAAAATAGCTCAAGTTTGTGTCGACTGAGGGGGGAAACAGCTCAGGTCTCTGGCAGTTCATTCTTTTGATTCTTCATCCTGAAAATGCCATGGACCTGAGCTGTTCCCTCCTCAGTCGACACAAACTTCAGCTAAAGTTTTAGACGAGGAGGATTCAGCTCTAAGTTTAATGTGCTTGTGAGAGAATTGGTAAACGTCCATGTATTACACACAGTTAATATTCCTACTTCGAGACTCGAACACCCGACTCCCTCCTCTTCGTCTAAAACTTTAGCAAAAATAGCTCCAAGTTTGTGTCGACTGAGGGGGGAAACAGCTCAGGTCTATGGCAGTTCATTCTTTTGATCTTCATCCTGAAAATGCCATAGACCTAAGCTGTTTCCTCCTCAGTCGGTCGACACAAACTTCACCTATTCAGCTGAAGTTTTAGACGAGGAGGATTCAGATCTATGTTTAATGTGCTTGTGAGAGAATTGGTAAACGTCCATGTATTACACACAGTTAATATTCCTACTTCGAGACTCGAACACCCGACTCCCAGATTAGGAGTCCGACGTTTTATCTGACCACGAGACAGAGAGGGAGAGGAGGGAGAAAAAGAGTGAGAGAAAAAACAGACAAGGAGGAAAGGAAGAGAAAGAGAGGGAGACAACAAACTGGGGAAAAAGGAAGGGAGAGAGAGAGAAAGAGGGAGAAATGCAATTTTAATTGCTCGAAAAGTCGTAAACTTTTTTTCTAGCGCGAAGGAAAAAAAATTTATTCACAAGGGCGAAACTATGGAGGAGGAGGAGGAACATAGGGAGAGGGATTAAAAGAGGAAAAAAAAAAGATGTTAAAGGGAGAGAATGAAAGAGGGAAAAGTGAGAGAAAGAAATAGAACAGACAAGGAGGAAAGGAAGAGAAAGAGAGGGAGACAACAAACAGGGGAAAAAGGAAGGGAGGGAGAGAGAGAGGGGGGAGAAAGAGGGAGAAATGTAATTTTAATTGCTCGAAAAGTCGTAAAAAAAATTTCTAGCGCGAAGGAAAAAAATATATTCACAAGGGAGAAACTATGAGGAGGAGGAAGAGGGGAAAAGGGAGGGAGAGAGACGGTTGTGTATGTATTAACTACACGAACTGAGAGAGGGAGAGGGAGAGGGAGAGAGAGAGATAGAGGGAGAGAGGGAAAGAGAGAGAGAGAGAAAAGAGAAATGGGATAGAGGGAAGGGACTTACTTTATATTGCTGTAAAAACGTATATATGCAATATGCAGAACGTCAAGGAATACGAGGAGGAATGCACCGCAGGCCGTTTTTCGAAAAAACTTGATGTTGAATTTGAACATTTTTAATTCTTGAGCGGGTGGCAAATTCCATGACTTTTCCATGATTTTTTGGCCGATTTTCAGATTCCATGACTTTTCCGAAAAAATAAATGTAAAAGGTCGAAAATTCAATTTTTATTTTCCGTTCTAATGAAAGAGTTCAAATATGTGTGACGTCAGACTTTACGCAGTTGTTTTTTTCGTCCGTTAGGTAGCGCCACTATGCAAGCGCGCTAGCGGAGGAGCAGAAAGAACTGCGCAGAAACGTATGCGCACAAACACATTAATGCGTTGCCTGCGAGGGAGCTTTGCTCGGGACATTTGATGTGACGTCATCGCCTACGGGAGCGTATGCCGTGACGTCAAAGTTCACGATTTACCGGAATATTTTTAATCGATTTATCTCAGGATCTAGAAGTCGTAGAAGAAAAAGAAAAAATCCGTTGGTCCTCCTTTTTCCTGCTCTATGACTTTGAAACA
>NW_007377498.1:95187-163551 GCF_000475195.1 Diaphorina citri
TTTTTTCTCTCTCTCTCATTTTATTTAATTGCTTAATTGAAAATTATATAGTTTAATTCGGTGGAACGATGTAATTATGGGTTCTTTCTCTCGATCGGGAATTAGGAATGTGAGTTGTTGAATGGTGGAGAATTCTCGAGTATCAAGGACAAGCGAGGAGTGGTTTACACCGCACAGAGGTAGCAACCTTGTGATTTTCCAGACATCGGATACCTGGGCACGAGTCCTGTGCATGTGACTCGGTGAAACAGTGAAACAGCTAGGTCCTGATTGAAGAGAAAGAGGTAGCTCCTGGTTTAGGAGTGAAACAGCGAGCTTCTGCTGATTGGAGTCGAGAGAAAGAATTGATTCCTGAGTTGGGAGAGAAACAGCTAGCTCTTGATTGAATATAGAAAGAGGTAGCTCCTGGTTTAGGAGTGAAACAGCGAGCTTCTCATGATTGGAGAGAAAGAATTGATTCCTGAGTTGGGAGAGAAACAGCTAGCTCTTGATTGAATAGAAAGAGGTACCTAGCTCCCTGATTTAGGAGAGAGACAGCTTAGCTCCTAACTTCAGAGAAACCTCAACAGCGCTGTTAGGATTGTACAAATCAAATGGGACTTAACAGGCTGTTAGCTTTACAGGACCTCTAGGGGCTGAAAAAATATTGGTGAACTTCAGTCACTGAGGGTCTAACATTCTCGATCCAACCCCACAGTATCGAATACCCATATAGGACCAACCTCAGTGGTGCAGTGGTTAGCGTGGTGGACTTCGGATCTGGAGGTTGGTGGTTCGAGTCCAAGTCAAGTGAAAAAATTTAGCGTAGTGCATTAAGCGGGGAACGACATTTGTGACAAGCATTTATGCTTAACACAATTAAAATTCCTACCCATATAGGAATCATAGGATACAGGTGTCCGGTGTCCACATATCGCATATCGGTGTCCAAATCCTCAATTTTCTCGGGATATAGTTATGATGACCTTGATACAATTTGGACATTAGGACCGTAACGAATACAAGCGTCCATTACCATTGTCCATACAGTCTGCTCTGGATAAAAAGCAGGGCCGATTACAGGGCGGTCAATGCGGTCCGATAACCAATTTGCCCCGGGCCCGGCCTCTTCATGGCGGCCTGGAAAAGACAGCCCCCCCCCTCATTTTTCTTTTGAAAACGGAAGCGATTCCGATGGCACACCATCTTGGAATTCCTACTTTAGTATTAGTACAGCACCAAACGAGCTTCAGAAAGTATTACAGGGGTCGAGTGGATTGGAACACATCAATGATCACATGCCTTCAGGCATACTCCATTTGTCAAGGGTCTAGGTCTTGGGATCAATTTAATATCAAGAAACCATTTAATAATGGAAACCATTTGCTCTGGACGGCCCTGATACAAGATACATGTCGGATAGTGTGGCATATTTGACATATCACTCCATAACGCAATTATAATTATCTCTTACCTGGACAAACTGACATGGACCTCTGTTGACAGGTTGACACACTGTGTGTCGAGTAATATGGTTTAGTGTAGTATGACTTCATGACTTGTGATAAAGCACCAGGTAAGCCTCAATTGAGTTGAAGCAACATGTAGCATGCTGCAAAACCATCTCAATCGAACGGGCACCATGCTTCAAAATGTGTTGCATTGGACTGATAATGTCTTGGAGAATGCTAAATAGTCATCACTTGACTTGTAAACGCCACCAAAAAAAATAGCAGTGCAATAGTCCTAAACTAAAATGGACGCGGCACATCAGGGATCAGGAAGAGACCGCCTTAACATAATAAATAAAAAACGCCGCCAACGACTGTTGTTGGTGCCATAGTTCAAAAGGTGTGAGTCTTCTTCTTTCACTTCGGCATCAATCCCACCCAAGCGGGGTCGACACGTTTCTCGTCAGTTGCCTCCAGTCATGTATGTTTTGTTCCTCGTTTCCTATCAACTGTTTCTCGCGGCTCTCTCTTATGTTCTAGGCCAGGGGTTCTTAACCTTTTAGAATTGGCGGACCACTATTGATAAACCAAAAATCTCGCGGACCACTTGAGATTATGTATGTATATGCAATCAATTGTACATTGTACACGCTATGTGACAATGGGTATGTATTAAAGGACCTAATACATATATCTACCTGTTGTATGAAAAGAGGAAAGATTTTTTTTTTCTTAGGGGTATGTTATATAAAATAGAGACACGATGACTTTTTTCTTACTCACCTCTCGCGGACCACCTTAGGTCCTGACTGAAGAGAAAGAGGTAGCTCCTGGTTTAGGAGTGAAACAGCGAGCTTCTGCTGATTGGAGAGAAAGAATTGATTCCTGAGGTGGGAGAGAAACAGCTAGCTCTTGATTGAATAGAAAGAGGTAGCTCCCTGATTTGGGAGAGAGACAGCTTAGCTCCGAACTTCAGAGAAACCTCAACTGTGTACTATTACTGTCTACCGCGGCTGTTCTACTACCTAACCTCTTCTGGGCTTTCAACATAGCAACGAGTGTCCATGATAAAGTAAGTCGAATTAATGTATTGACCGTTGCAACGAACTCTCAAGAATACGTAAGATTCAACAGCGCTGTTAGGCTTATACAAATCAAATGGGACTTAACAGGCTGTTAACTTTACAGGACCTCTAGGGGCTGAAAAAATATTGGTGAACTTCAGTCACTGAGGGTCTAACATTCTCGATCCAACCCCACAGTATCGAACAAAACTGTCGAACAAAAAAGATGACTCTCTTGGTCCGTTGAACAAGGAGGTATTAGCAAAGTGACACATCTTCATGAGTAAATCAGCATTTACTACACCAATGTAAGCATCAAGCATACAGAAATACGTACCCAATAGTCTGTGTCTATGTAAGCATTAAGCATAGAGTAATACAACATGAACAAATGAACATAATAGAAAAGACAAGAATTACAAGCATCATGTCTTTCCATTATGATTCATTAGAATCATTACCTACCCATCAAGATAACACCTTCCACATCACACAAAATAGAGGTACATCGCACACAAAGCGTAAAATACACAGCCACCTATGTAAAAGTATACACTACGACGCAAATAAATGTAAAAACACACAGCATGGTAAAATAATAAATACACATATACATACAGACCACGGCAAAAAATAAATATACACCTCGACAGTGTAAAATTAGCCACACCGTATCTACATACTTATACTCCCATCTATATAAATATACAATGCCTATACATACACCGATCTAACATCTATCTATCTAAAGATACATCATAAGTATACCCATCCATCTGAAGATACATCTCGCCTTATAAATAGACACGTTAGAGAAGCCCACAGAAAGCAACAATCATTTAACACTCGGGACGATCATGCCAAGAAGATTGGAATTAATAAATCAGAATGTGCAGGCGCAGATAAAAGAGTACCAACTACCACATCAAATAACTCATCAGTATGGTGAGGCTATAACGAATACAAGCGTCCATTACCATTGTCCATACAGTCTGCTCTGGATTAAAAGCAGGGCCGATTACAGGGCGGTCAATGCGGTCCGATAACCAATTTGCCCCGGGCCCGGCCTCTTCATGGTGGCCTGGAAAAGACAGCCCCCCCCCCTCATTTTTCTTTTGAAAACGGAAGCGATTCCGATGGCACACCATCTTGGAATTCCTACTTTAATATTAGTACAGCACCAAACGAGCTTCAGAAAGTATTCCAGGGGTCGAGTGGATTGGAACACATCAATGATCACATGCCTTCAGGCATACTCCATTTGTCAAGGGTCTAGGTTTACCTTGCTCTTGGGATCAATTTAATATCACGAAACCATTTAATAATGGAAACCATTTGCTCTGGACGGCCCTGATACAAGATACATGTCGGATAGTGTGGCATATTTGACATATCACTCCATAACGCAATTATAATTATCTCTTACCTGGACAAACTGACATGGACCTCTGTTGACACACGACACACTGTGTGTCGAGTAATATGGTTCAGTGTAGTATGACTTCATGAATTGTGATAAAGCACCAGGTAAGCCTCAATCGAGCTGAAGCAAGATGTAGCATGCTGTTTTGCAGCTCAATCGACGGGCACCATGCTTCAAAATGTGTTGCATTGGATTGATAACGTCTTGGAGAATGCTAAATAGTCATCACTTGACTTGTAAACGCCGCCAACGACTGTTGTTGGTGCCATAGGTCAAAAGGTGTGAGTCTTCTTCTTTCATTTCGGCATGAATCCCACCCAAGCGGGGTCGACACGTTTCTCGTCAGTTGCCTCCAGTCATGTATGTTTTGTTCCTCGTTTCCTATCAACTGTTTCTCGCGGCTCTCTCTTGTGTTCGCAGCAATCTAGGCACTTCTGTCCTCAAGGTGGACCGTTCTTCGCCCCAGGACAGGAGTTCCTCTTCAACCAAGTGCCATCACAATCAGCAACTTACCACCGCTAACGACACAATCTAGGCACTTCTGTTAGGTAACTGGTAGTTCCTTCAAGTTCCGGCTCTCTCAAGGTGGACCGTTCTTCGCCCCAGGACAGGAGTTCCTCTTCAACCAAGTGCCATCACAATCAGCAACTTACCACCGCTAACGACACGACTGCAGCACCATTGAGGTTGACTTGAAGGAACTACCAGTTACCAAGGGAGGACAGGGTAGGAGAAAGCCAGCTGTTCGGAGAACCAACCTTATCTGTTTAGGACAAAGTTCGTCCCTTGCAGGATTCGAACCCGCGACCTAGTATTTACAAGGCAGACGTACTTTCCAAGCTAAGTAATCTTGATGGAACTACCAGTTACCAAGTGATGTGAATTCAACATAAATTATACATAATGAAAAACAAAATGGCAGACACATAGTACTCAGCTTATTATGATAACTATAATATGCTATAATATACATATGTGGGGTCTAAGATGTTTGATCGTGACACGTTGACTGATTGATACACAAATTACATATGCATATCAGATATCCATCACACTACTACAGCGCCTGATGTTGAGAGTATGTAAAATATACATAATATTATGTAAAATACATGATATCATGTATAAAATATACATCATACTATTCAAAATACATACATATGTATAGAAACTATTAAGAGACATACATAGAGACCTGGCGGAGGTTTAATATATTTACATGTATGTAAAATACATGTACCAATATAACAGTATGTAAAATATATGTATACCTACATAATATTTATAATGTTTTATTATTGTTATTAAGTAAGTAGTATCAGACGAAAGGTGATATTACATAGGCAGGGTAGTCTTAAAAGTCAGATTACTTAGCTTGGAAAGTACATCTGCCTTGTAAATGCTAGGTCGCGGGTTCGAATCCTGCAAGGGACGAACTTTGTCCTAAACAGATAAGGTTGGTTCTCGGGACAGCTGGCTTCCTCCTACCCTGACCTCGTTAACTCTTCCGGGACGATAAGACCTCAACAGTTACAGTCCCCTCTATCCCCAGGTATAACAGATTTTAACACATATTCAGTCACCAGCTATGCGGTGATCGGCTACCTCATACCGTGTACAGCTCCCTTTACAATGGCTCGAATGTAAATAGACACGGAATTTCTCTTTGAAGACGAAACGTCGGGTCAGGTAGGTACCAGGCTATGTTTGCTCTCAATCTGACAACAAAACGGAAGGGAGGAGATGAGAGAAGAAACGGAGGGAGAGAATGGGAGAAAAGGGAACAGAGTGAAATGAAGTGACAAAAGGAAGGGAAGGAGGGAGAGCAGGGACCCCCAGGGAGAAGGAGAGAGAGAGAGAGAGAGATATAAGGCGAAAACGAGTAACAAAAGGAAAAGACAGACGAGAGATGAGAAGGAGTACATGGAGGAGGGAAGGAAGAGGAGAGGGAACAAGATAAGGTAAAACAAGCAACGAAGGAGGAGAGAAAGAGGAAGGAAAGTAACAAAAAGGAAGGGAGAGAGTAAAAGAGAACGGGAGGCGAAGCAAAAGAGCAAAAAGGGATAAAGAAGGGAGTGTATAATTGTCTAAAAAGGCTAGGAGAAAAAGGGAATATAACAGTACGTAAAATATATGTATACCTACATAATATTTATAATGTTTTATTATTGTTATTAAGTAAGTATAGTATCAGACGAAAGGTGATATTACATAGGCAGGGTAGTATAAGTCAGATTACTTAGCTTGGAAAGTACGTCTGCCTTGTAAATGCTAGGTCGCGGGTTCGAATCCTGCAAGGGACGAACTTTGTCCTAAACAGATAAGGTTGTTTCTCGGAACAGCTGGCTTCCTCCTACCCTGACCTCCTTAACTCTTCCCTTTCGGGACGATAAGACCTCAACAGTTATACAGTCCCCTCTATCACCAGGTATAACAGCTTTTAACACATATTCAGCCATCATCTATGCGGTGATCGGCTACCTCATACCGTGTACAGCTCCCTTTACAATGGCTCGCATGTAAATAGACACGGAATTTCTCTTTGAAGACGAAACGTCGGGTCAGGTAGGTACCAGGCTATGTTTGCTCTCAATCAGACAACAAAACGGAAGGGAGGAGATGAGAGAAGAAACGGAGGGAGAGAATGGGAGAAAAGGGAACAGAGTGAAATGAAGTGACAAAAGGAAGGGAAGGAGGGAGAGCAGGGACCCCAGGGAGAAGGAAAGGAAGAGGAGAGAGAGAGAGAAGGCGAAAACGAGTAACAAAAGACAGACGAGAGATGAGAAGGAGTACATGTTGGAGGGAAGGAAGAGGAGAGGGAACAAGATAAGGTAAAACAAGCAACGAAGGAGGAGAGAAAGAGGAAGGAAAGTAACAAAAAGGAAGGGAGAGAGTAAAAGAGAACGGGAGGCGAAGCAAAAGAGCAAAAAGGGATAAAGAAGGGAGTGTATAATTGTCTAAAAAGGCTAGGAGAAAAAGGGAAAAGAAGTAACAAAAGGGGAAGGAAAGACGAGAAGTGACGAGATGAGAAAAGGAAAACAGGCAACAACAAAAGGGAAGAAGATAGTGACGGGGAACAGAAAAAAAGAGGGGATGAAAAGAGCGAAGGAGGGAAGAGAGGAGGGAGTGTGTGATTAGCTGAAAACACTACACACTGTAACACATAGGGGGAAAAATGGAAAAGAAGTAACAAAAGGGGAAGGAAAGACGAGAAGTGACGAGATGAGAAAAGGAAAACAACAAAAGGGAAGAAGATAGTGACGGGGAAACAGAAAAAAGAGGGGATGAAAAGAGCGAAGGAGGGAAGAGAGGAGGGAGTGTGTGATTAGCTGAAAACACTACACACTGTAACACATAGGGCCTATCTGAATAATTATTTTTAATAATTATTTTCATTTATTTTTAAGTAAGTATTGTAAACCTATTACATTGGGTAATAGAAAGTAATAATGTTTACAGGTCCCCAATAAATATTGGTAACAGAAAGTAATAATCAGGTGTAAATTATGTACGTCTTTCATTCTTGGGATATTGCCCAGGCGCCCAAGGCATAACTTAATATTAATAATAGACATCATTTCAGCATAAGCAGTAAGCACTTGGCTACCTTTTTACCAGTTATAGCACCTTGCTAATTTATATGATCTCTTAAGAGACAATTAATGTACCAATCTGTATGATAAAGAGAATTCTGCAAAGTTGGCATACAGTTGGAAGGTTCCAACTTGGAATTGATTTCATAGTTGAACATGGATTTAACACCGTCAATTTGTTAAAATAAAACTAGTCAAGTGATGGAGAATTAAGTATAATGGGTACAAAATCTAACTCGTTAGACAAATAATCTTTTAAATACCATATTAGTAAAGGTGTGTGTTAGGGTTGCCAGATCATTTTCCCGGGAAATACGGGACGTCTGGCAACCCTAGTGTGTGTACACATTTTGTTGTACAATCAATGTAACAATACAAATCAATGACATCTTGAAGATACTTTATGACATTGTCATTTATAAAAAGTACTTAGGTATGATAGAAGTACCTAAAAATACTTATGATGGTAACTGAAAGACATGTAGGTCAGTGAACTTGGGCCAGGATGTTTAAAGAGCGAATGAGTTGTAAAAAGAACTACTCATTTTAGAGGACTGCTCAGTCAATGGGTCAGATCCTAAACAACTATGCCTAAGAAAACAGTACAGGGAAATAAAGATCCAACACCCAAATGGAGTAGAAGAGTGAGTTACATGTTTTAGAATCTGACTCAATGGCTGAGTAACCTACTGAAAAGAGTAGTTCTTTTCCACTCCTTCTTTATCTCTTAGGCATCTCTAATTAGCACTCAGTATCTTACTCTTCTTTCTCATTAGCAAAGGACTTGTTTGTAAGGTCAATAAGGTCGTAGACAGAAGAAGCAAAGTCCATGTTTGACCTGTAATAGAACAAAAGCAACTGTTGGAAAGTGAAAACAAATGGAAAACAACTCAAGGAGTTTATTTGACAAGAAACAAAAATATCACAAACAAACATGGGGAAGAACGTCAAAGAAAGAACAAAAAATAAATATAGAAATCCATGGAAAACTGTACAAAGGGGTACATATACCTAGTACAAAGCGAATAGAAACTACTTAAAGAAAACAGTACAAAGATAAATGTACTCGTATGTACATTGTACGGATAAATCATTCGGATAAATAGTACTCGTCTTCATGAGCCTTTACTAAGACTAAACAGCTAAACACACAAGACGATCAGTGACCAGAAGAACTCACTTCAAAAAGGGACCCGTCACCCGTATGGGGGGCCAAAAGGCCCCATTGGGTCAAAAACGCAATCCTCGAATGTCCTTGAGGTTTTTAACAAATGTGCCAAATTTCATCAAAATCGGACAAGGTATACGAGAGTGATCGCCAAACAAACAAACAAACGACACAAAAAAAAAAAAAAAAAAAAAAAAAAAAAAAAAAAAAAAAAAAAAAAAAAAAAAAAAACAAACAAACAAACAAACAAATTAGGTAAATACAAAACTGTCCAAGAAAAAACTTGACTCTCTTGGTCCGTTGAACAAGTAGGTATTAGCAAAGTGACACATCTCCATGAGCAAATGAGCATTTACTACACCAATGTAAGTAAGCATCAAGCCATCAAGCATACAGAAATACGTACACAATACTCTGTGTCTATGTAAACATTAAGCATAGAGAAATACAACATGAACAAATGAACATAATAGAAAAGACAAGAATTACAAGCATCATGTCTTTCCATTATAATTCATTAGAATCATTATCCATTACCCATCAAGATAACACCTTGCACATCACACAAAATAGAGGTACATTGCACAAAAAGCGTAAAATACACAGCCATCACCTATGTAAAATTATACACTACGATGCAAATAAATGTAAAAACACACACCATGGTAAAATAATAAATACACATATACATACAGACCACGGCAAAAAAATAAATATACACCTCGACGGTGTAAAATTAGCCACACCGTATCTACAATTCTACATACTTATACTCCCATCTATATAAATATACAATGCCTATACATACACCCATCTAACATCTATCTAAAGATACATCATAAGTACACCCATCCATCTGAAGATACATCTCGCCTTATAAATAGACACGTTAGAGAAGCCCACAGAAAGCAACAATCATTTAACACTCGGGATGATCATGCCAAGAAGATTGGAATTAATAAATCAGAATGTGCAGGCGCAGATAAAAGAGTACCAACTACCACATCAAATAACTCATCAGTATGGTGAGGCTAATAGTAAGAATCTTTTCCCTGGCAATTAAGGTGTGGTTAAGTGCATGCCCGAGATTTAACCCGTCCATGTCCGTCTGGTGGGGGGACAGAATGAGCTGTCCATGTCGGCTTGGTGTGGAAATTAACACCCATATTTATAAACAAAATGCTGGCTCTTAAGTTCGTGCTAAGCATAGTCTCAAGGCATTTGATTGGTCAATTTTGACTTGTGGCAATTAAGGTGTGGTTAAGTACATGCCCGAGATTTAACCCATGCATGTCCGTCTGGTGCGGGACAGAATGAGCTGTCCATGTCGGCTTGGTGTGGAAATCAAGTCAGCTAGGGGGTCGGCGCGCGCCGCGCGGATGGCTAGGTCTTCTGGATCCATGAGAACGTCGCGCGGAAAGAGTTTAGTGGAAAAACCTTCCGACTAATTTGACCAATCAAATGCCTTGAGACTATGCTTAGCACGAACTTAAGAGCCAGCATTTTGTTCATAAATATGGGTGATAGTCACTCGGACAAATGTCGTAAGCTTTTTCAGCCATACACGTCTGAGCGTGAATGGCCCGCATTAGGACGCACAGGCGGATGATGAACCGTGGATACCATCTCAAAGGCGTTCGCGCTCAAAAACGTCTTCGGGTAGTCTTTGTCCGAAAGTGTTTGAGTATGAATGCTCGTCAAAAATGTTGGCAAACATGTTCCTACCAGCTCCTTCCAAGCCATTGACACAACTTTGCCCCAATATACACTTGGCATTACTGGGTGACCACAACAAGGCGACGCATTTTATAAATTTTCTCCTATCTTGCGTCCCTTCTCTCTTCGATTTCGGGACGATAAGACCTTAGCAGTTACAGTTCCCTCTATCAAACCTCTTCAAAAAATTTGTTTTGAGGGCTTTGTAGATACCGTTTTTCCGAGTAGTTCTACAGATCACAGAACTACTAGAACTTCGGGTGTTTTTCGCTCTAAAGAGAGGACATTTTTCGCTCTAAGAGGAAGTCTAGACGGCCTTTTCCATCCTGTATGTCAGCGAGGAGGTCTGAAGAGAAATTATTCGTCTCAACATATGTACATCCCTACTTTGTACTTCTTTTTACCTACTTCTGAGTCTCATATCTTCTTGAGTCCTTCCCTCTCCCACCCCAAACTATACAAGTCTTCATCCTCATCTCCTTTATGCATCGCTCTCTCTCTCTCCCCTCTCTCCCTCCCCCCTCTCTCTCTCTCACCCCACACTACTACTCATCACACTCATCTTTCAAATACTCTCTCCTCTTTCTCTCACTCATCTTCTCTCACTTCTCCCGAGTTCTTCCCTCTCTCTCTCCTATTCCTCTCAGTTATGCTCTTTCAAAGACTCCTATCTCATTTCTCTCACAAGAGAGCCTCTCTCTCTCCTACAAACTTCTGTCTCTGTCTCTCCCTCCCTCTCTCCGGCTCTCACACTCAAGACTTTCTATCTGTCTCCCTCACTCTCCCTCCCTCTCTCACACTCAAGCCTCTCTCTCTCTCTCTCCCTGTCTCTCCAAGATTCTCTCCATTCTCTTTCCCTCACTCCTCCCTCTCTCTCACACACACTCAACATTCTCTTATTTCTCTTTAAGTCTCTCTCCCTCCCCCTCATCTCTCACTCAAGAATATCTCTCTCCTCCTCCCACTCTCATAAGGAAGCCTCTTCATATTGTTCGCACTTAAGACAAAGCGTTAAGTGCCTACGTACAACCCTTTCACGCTGATATAGTACTTTGTGAAGAAGTGAAGAGACTTCTCTTTTTTACTCAAGTATACTGCATAGATTATGTTTTTAGAGAGAATATAAAGGGTCTTATAAAAGATCAATACCCAATTCTTCACTTTTTTCTTCTCTTCTTTTTCATCCCAATTTTCTTCTTCCTAATATTCATCTTGAGCGTAATTATCCCTAATACCATCTAAACCTCATCCATCTTCTTCGTATTCTTCTCTAGTGTCTTGTTCTTCTCCTCCTCCTCCTTCTTCTCTCTTGTCTTCTTCATATCGTTCTGCATGTTGAGCATAATTATCACCACTATCTCTTTCTTCCTCTTCCTCCTCTTATTAATCTCATTCTTCTTCTCTTTCATCATCTCGTTTTCTTCTTCTTCTTCTTCTTCGTCTTCTTCTTCTTCTTCTTCTTCTTCTTCTTCTTCTTCTTCTTCTTCTTCTCCTCCTCCTCCTCCTCCTCCTCCTCCTCCTTCGTTTTCCCTTCCTCTTCTTCTGTACCTCTTTCATCTTCTTATTGATTTCTTCTTCTTCTTTTTCGTGTTCATAATGAAATGTATATCTAATGCTTAATGAACACACTGAATTACCGAGACGCGAGAGGATACGCTCCCCTACCAAGTGTGTGAATATAGAAATTCATATGTTGCAGTGCAAATTCATATGTTAAAGTGAGAGAATTAATATGTATGTTGCAGTGCAAATTCATATAGTGCACTTGGAAACTCACATTAAATTCTTCAGGGGAGGTGTCACAGGCAAATTCTAAGGGACCAGCAATTTTTTCCCCACCTATCCCAGTTTTCCAATTACAAATGAAGGGACCACGATTTTTTTTCTTTTCTTTTTTCGAGTTGATGTCTTTCGACCACTGTAGAAAACAAACCTTAGGGGATTCCTTCACCTAACCCTCCAGAGATCAATTTTACTACATTAATTGTAACATATCTATACGTAATTAATAAATTACATAAATATGAATTAGGTGTCACAGGCAAATTCTAAGGGACCAGCAATTTTTTCCCCACCCATCCCAATTTTCCAATTACAAATGAAGGGACCACGATTTTTTTTTCTTTTTTTTTTCAAGTTGATGTCTTTCGACCACAGTAGAAAACAAACCTTAGGGCATTCCTTCACCTAACCCTCCAGAGATCAATTTTACTACATTAATTGTAACATATCTATACGTAATTAATAAATTACATAAATATGAATGTATGTACCTTCACTATCTACCTATATTTATAATGCAAGATGATTATTTTGTTTTGTAGGTATCTTGTATGTATAAAATCATCATGACTTGAGGATAATATGTTAAAAGACCATTTCAAGATTTTCAAGTTCAGAGAGTGTTAGCCGCGCTATCTGCCGGGAGCTAAATGTACTCATTAGTCAAACCGACTACTATTTATACACACTAACTCTGTCCGTACAGTAATTTAGCTAATTCAGTAACTCGGTAATTTAGCTGACTCAGTAACTTGTCCCGATAATAACTGTAATTTGTGGCGGAGGTGTCACAGGCAAATTCTAAGGGACCAGCAATTTTTTCCCCACCTATCTCATTTTTCCAATTACAAATGAAGGGACCACGATTTTTTTTTTCCTTTTTTTTTCGAGTTGATGTCTTTCGACCACTGTAGAAAACAAACCTTAGGGCATTCCTTCACCTAACCCTCGAGAGATCAATTTTACTACATTAATTGTAACATATCTATACGTAATTAATAAATTACATATGAATGTATGTACCTTCACTATCTACCTATGATGGTGATTATTTTGTTTTGTAGGTATATCTTGTATGTATAAAATCATCATGACTTGAGGATAATATATTAAAAGACCATTTCTAGTTCAGAGAGTGATAGCCGCGCTATCTGCCGGCAGCTAAATGTACTCATTAGTCAAACCGACTACTATTTATACACACTAACACTGTCCGTACAGTAATTTTAAATGTATGTACCTTCACTATCTACCTGTATTTATAATACGAGTATATGATGGTGATTATTTTGTTTTGTAGGTATCTTGTATGTATAAAATCATCATGACTTGAGGATAATATATTAAATGACCATTTCAAGTTCAGAGAGTGTTAGCCGCGCTATCTGCCGGCAGCTAAATGTACTCATTAGTCAAACCGACTACTATTTATACACACTAACACTGTCCGTACAGTAATTTAGCTAATTGAGTAACTCGGTAATTTAGCTAACTCAGTAACTTGTCCCGATAATAACTGTAATTTGTGGCGTAGACCTCATGAACCCAGAAGTTGACGAGAGAAATTGAGGTGAATTCCAAACTACAACTTTACTGCCGACGACATGGACAGTCATTTTTGAGTCGTTTTAGAATTTTATGTTCTTGGACATAAAATTCTTGACTTCTCCTGAAGTCAGTCACTCACCATCAGGTAGACCTGTTCAAGGCGTACCTGTCAGGTCAGCCTGATAGTGAGTGGCCGGCTTAAGCCTCTAAGGTTCAAGTTGATTTTCTTTGTTGGGCCAGCCTAGTTAGCTTGGTTGGTAGTGCGTCTGCCTTGTAAGCGCTAGGCCGCGGGTTCGATTCCCGCCCGGGGCGGATTTTATGTTTTAGAATTTCATGTCCAAGAAACTTCTCCTGAAGTCAGTCATCAGTCAGTCATCCTGAAGTCACTCACCATCAGATAGACCTGTTCAGGCGTACCTGTCAGGTCAGCCTGATAGTGAGTGGCCGGCTTAAGCCTCTAAGGTTCAAGTTGATTTTCTTTGTTGGTCCATTTTTTCGAATTTAAACCTTAAGTCGACATCAATATAAGATCCCTATTGAACATCACTAATACTGAATCAGCTGATTCGTCAAATAGCGTCCATGAAAAGAACAATTTTTTTGTATGAGTGCACTTCAAATAATACTTATGACAAAAGTACTGAAACTACTTATGACAAAAGTACTGAAAGTACGTATGATAAAAGTACTGAAAGTACTTAGGTATGATAAAAGTACCTAAAAATACTTATGATGGTAACTGAAAGACATGTACGTCAGTGAACTTGGGCCAGGATGTTTAAAGAGCGAATGAGTTTGTAAAAAGAACTACTCATTTTAGAGGACTACTCAGTCAATGGGTCAGATCCTAAACAACTCTGCCTAAGAAAACAGTACAGGGAAATAAAGATCCAACACCCAAATGGAGTAGAAGAGTGAGTTACATGTTTTTGAATCTGACTCAATGGCTGAGTAACCTACTGAAAAGAGTAGTTCTTTTCCACTCCTTCTTTATCTCTTAGGCATCTCTAATTAGCACTATATTGAACAAAAGAAACCATTACAACCAAAGAACAAACAAAACAAACTAATTTTCCCCATTATCTGCAAAATTTGTCAACCATGACTTTGAAAGGAGGCAGTTTGACATCCACCTCTTCAATCTGCATGTTCAAAATTTCCCCGCCAGCCATATCCAAACATTATGAACATGAATCGTGTTTTTATGTTTAACTTAACATGTTTAACATATGCACAGAGGACGTTAATGTTTCGCTGGTAAGCTGGTATGATTTGAATTTATTAACATGTGTAACATGTGCACAGAGGACGTTAATGTTTCGCTGGTATAGCTGGTATGATTTGAATTTATTAGGTTTCAAACGTTTGAGGGTCTACTTTCGTAAGGTGTGGTTCTGTGGCCGGTAGACACATCGCTTGGAGGCATTGTCAGCAAATACGTCCAAATCATTCTGCAGTTTATACACTTCATTCATTAGGTACATATTTATAATTTTAGATTTATTATTTTTTGAACGAATGAATCATACGCACCTGCAGTATGATTGTATCAAATAAAATTTTAGTCTGTTGTTAGCGTTACATTGAAATGGGCCGCTACTTTCCTCACTCAAAGGATATCTCTCGCTATTCAGCGGGGGCATTCCATAGCCGGCTTTGCCAGCGGCCGAAGGCCCATTAGATAAATACATATGAACTTATGGGCATGAACAAATAACAAAAGCCACCCTAGTTAGCATAGTTGATAGTGCGTCTGCCTTGTAAGCGCTAGGCCGCGGGTTCGATTCCCGCCCGGGGCGGATTTTATTCTGATGGCATAATGTTCTCTTCCTTCTTTTTTCCTCCATTTGCCTTCAACTCTTCATTTTCATAATCTCGTAGGTAGTATCAATCTTGCATTCTTCACTTTTTTCTTCTCTTCTTTTTCATCCCAATTTTCTTCTTCCTAATATTCATCTTGAGCGTAATTATCCCTAATACCATCTAAACCTCATCCATCTTCTTCGTATTCTTCTCTAGTGTCTTGTTCTTCTCCTCCTCCTCCTTCTTCTCTCTTGTCTTCTTCATTGAACCCAGAAGTTGACGGGAGAAATTGAGGTGAATTCCAAACTACAACTTTACTGCCGACCGACAGTCAATTTTGAGTCATTTTAGAATTTTATGTCTAAGAAACGTCTGCTGAAGTCAGTCACTCACCATCAGGTAGACCTGTTCAGGCGTACCTGTCAGGTCAGCCTGATAGTGAGTGGCCGGCTTAAGCCTCTAAGGTTCAAGTTTATTTTCTTTGTTGGTCCATTTTTTCGACTTTAAACCTTAAGTCGACATCAGCTGATTCGTCAAATAGCGTCCATGAAACGAAAATTTTTTTGTATGAGTGCACTTCAAATAAAAATATTGAACAAAAGAAACCATTACAACCAAAAAACAAGCTGGGTCCGTCCCTCCGGGAATTTTTTAGCCTTTAGTTTATTCGATCGTGATTAAAGAAAATCAGTACCTATGTACCTATACACTCCTGTTGCAGAGGAGATGCTAATGACTTGATTTGAGAGGGGAATTGAAGTATTAAGCTCCTTCCATGCCATTGACACAACTTTGCTCCAATATACACTTGGCATTACTGGGTGACCACAACAAGGCGACGCATTTTATAAATTCATTTTCTCCTATCCTGTATTCCTTCTCTCTTCGCTTTCGGGACGATAAGACCTTAGCAGTTACAGTTCCTTCTGTCACACCTCTTCAAAAAAGTTCGTTTTGAGGGCTTTGTAAATACCGTTTTTCCGAGTAGTTCTACAGATCAAAGAACTACTAGAACTTCGGGTGTTTTTCGCTCTAAAGAGAGGACATTTTTCGCTCTAAAGAGAGGACATTTTTCGCTCTAAAGAGAGGAAGTCTAGACGGCCTTTCCCATCCTGTATGTCAGCGAGGAGGTCTGAAGAGAAATTATTCGTCTCAACATACATCCCTACTATGTACTTCTTTTTACCTAATTCTGAGTCTCATATCTCCGTGAGTCCTTCCCTCTCCCACTCCAAACTATACAAGTCTTCATCCTCATCTCCTTTATGCATCGCTCTTTCTCTCTCTCTCCTCACTCTCTCTCTCTCTCTCGCTCTCTCGCTCTCTCTCTCTCTCTCTCTCTCTCTCTCTCTCTCTCTCTCTCTCTCTCTCTCTCTCTCTCTCTCTCTCTCCCCTCTCTCTCTCTCCTCTCTCTCTCTCTCTCACCCCACACTACTACTCATCACACTCATCTTTCAAATACTCTCTCCTCTTTCTCTCACCCATCTTCTCTCATTTCTCCCGAGTTCTTCCCTCTCTCTCTCTCCTATATACCTCTCACTTATGCTCTTTCACAAAGACTCCTATCTCATTTCTCTCACAAGAGAGCCTCTCTCTCTCTCTCCTACAAACTTCTGTCTCTGTCTCTCCCTCTCCCTCTCTCCAGCTCTCACACTCAAGACTTTCTATCGGTCTCCCTCCTTTCCTCTCTCACACTCAAGCCTCTCTCTCTCTCTCTCTCTCTCCCTGTCTCTCAATTTATTATCTCTTTGTTGTTTATTTTGTTGGTTCTATATGTTGTACTGATTCGTTTCTTTGTTTTGTTTTTCCCACTGAAAGATATATATATACCTCTAGCACCTTTTATACAGCACCTTTACGGATGAGCTATTCATTTCAACTTTGGATAGGGGTTGTGTTTTTGGTTGCTTTTGGGTTGCTAGGAAGCTATTCACTATGAAAACTCATTGTTATTGATTCTTCTAGGTTACAATAGTCAGTTTTGACCATTGCACTCCCTTCACCATGTCTGTTATTGAACCCTCTATGTTTTTTTTTATTATTATTATTATTTTATTTATTTTAAGAGGTTTGACAGAGGGAACTGTAACTGCTAGGGTCTTATCGTCCCGAAATCGAAGAGAGAAGGAAGACAGGATAGGACGAAAGCCAGCCGTTCCGAGAACGAACATTATCCCATCAGGATAAAATCCGCCCCGGGCGGGAATCGAACCCGCGGCCTAGCGCTTACAAGGCAGACGCACTACCAACTAAGCTAACTAGGCTGGCAGCTCTTTGACTTTAAAACCTCACCTAAGTCAGCACAACTGTTCCATTGATTTTCAGTCATGGCTTTGTTTTAATGGTCATCAGTTTTGACGATTTTGTATCTCGTATTGAACTATTGAACAAATGCTGCTAGAATATTGACCACCTCACTTCCAACTGCTCAACAGAGAGAGAAAACTATTAGGTTAGGTCAGACCGATAGAGTCCATAGCTTTATCAGTCCATATCTTTGTGAGTCCATAACTTTACGAGTTTTGTGACACAAGACGTTATTACGTTTCATTAATAGGACTGAGGTCACAATTTGCCAATAATCGTAAAAACATATCAAGCGCAATAACAGAATAACTATAAAAATCATAGAAAAAGTGAAGTTATCAGGGAAAGGTGAGGTGACATAATTTCAATTACACAGCCAGTGGTCAGAGAGGTGATATGAGGAAGTTACACAGCGCAGACCATAGGAATCAGTGGTACAAATCAACTTTACTTTTCTGTCAATTCACTCACTGCAGTATACTGATATACTTGTATTTGTTGAAAACCTGATACCTGACGAGCACACAAACTATCAGGTAGCCCTGATAGGTACGGCTGAAAAGGTCCGACTGTCAGGTCTACCTGATGAGCACACACACTATCAGGTACATAGTCCTAACAGGTACGGCCGAAAAGGATACTTAATCAGTACACACATTTCTCCCGAGTTCTTCCCTCTTTCTCCTATACCTCTCACTTATACTCTTTCACAAAGACTCCTATCTCATTTCTCTCACAAGAGAGCCTCTCTCTCTCCTACAAACTTCTGTCTCTGTCTCTTCCTCCCTCTCTCCGGCTCTCACACTCAAGACTTTCTATCGGTCTCCCTCCCTTCCTCTCTCACACTCAAGCCTCTCTCTCTCTCTCTCTCTCTCGCTCTCCCTGTCTCTCCAAGATTCTCTCAATTCTCTTTCCTTCACTCCTCCCTCTCTCTCACACACACTCAACATTCTCTCATTTCTCTTTAAGTCTCTCTCCCTCCCCCTCATCTCTCACTCAAGAATATCTCTCTCCTCCTCCCACTCTCATAAGGAAGCCTCTTCATATTGTTCGCACTTAAGACAAAGCATTAAGTGCCTACGTACAACCCTTTCACGCTGATATAGTACTTTGTGAAGAAGAGAAGAGACTTCTCTTTTTTACTCAAGTATACTGCATAGATTATGTTTTTAGAGAGAATATAAAGGGTCTTATAAAAGATCAATACCCATCATACCGATCCGTGGCACAAGCTCCGGTTTTTACGGATTGGGTATACCATTTGTTGAATATTTATTTTCGAAGTTCGATTTACTTTACTCCGTGGCACAAGGCACAAGGATATTCATGAGGCACAATTCATGCGGTCGAGATGGAGCAGACAAAAAGAAAGGAATTCACAAGAGTGATGTAAACAATACTGACGATTTGCCAGAGGATTCAGAGGAAGAAAGTAGAGTCCCAAAGACCACCAGATCGATGGGACAAAGACCTGAAAAGCTGGATGTAGGAACAAACTGGATGCGAATAGCAGAAGATTTCCCCTTCTTACTCCTTTTTTTTAAAAAAAAAAATCAGATATATATTTTTAAGTTGATATTTTTGCAATTTTATCTTGTACTTTGGAATAGGTTTAGTTAGGGTTAACTGTGTATTTAGTTAGCAAAGGGTCCGCCCGTTCAAGTGTTTAAATAAATAAATAAAGATAGCTAAGAATGGAAAAATTAACTTCAGAATTACCTCATTCATACGATTTGAGCAAAAGAAGGAGGCCACATCTTTTCGGATCGAAAACGCTGTTATTATATTGCATGAAAAGTCCGATTTGAACAAGTCGTCAAATAAACTGGGTAAGCCACAACAGTGAAAAAGAACAAGTTGTAAATTTTTATTTTAATTTATTTATTTAAATAACATTTTACAGAATAGAGATCTTTTCCTAAGCTGATAACAATATAAAAAAGCTTCTAAGAAAAGATAATGGGTATTGAGAACTGGTTGGTGAGAACTGGGAGAAACACCAACAGAACTGAGAACAAAAAATTGAGAACAAAAGATTTTCCTATAAAACAACGAAGTCAGATTCATGGTTGATTTTATTTTAATCAGAAAATTCAATCCAAAGGATGAGATTTTAGGAAATTCAGTTTCCGATTCAAACTTCAAACATTCAACCGGTTGCTAACTCGCTAACTCCAACGCTCCAGCTTCAATCGCTGCGATCAATGATCCAGATCAATACGGCGATGACTAACAAAGTCAACACTTGTAATGAGAGACGACGTAACTGTCTACAACTCGAGTGCCCTCTTATAATTGGGAACACTTCAACTATTCTAGCACGAAAGAGTGCTTTTATTACGAGAGGCGTCATTAAGTAGTTTTACTGGTTGTAAACCTTATTGCTGATTGCAGTTTTAGTTTTTTACCTGCGAATCCTAGATACGATCGACGTAGAATGTCCTATTTATAGGAACTTGGGAACCTTACACAATATTTCGCAATCTTTTTGGCAATGATTCGACAATTGGTGACTTGACGATGCGGATAAATGAATAAATTTTTGAACAGCTTTGAATTTATTTTTTTTTAAAGAGGTTTGACAGAGGGAACTGTAACTCCTTTGGTCTTATCGTCCCGAAATCGAAGAGAGAAGGAAGACAGGATAGGAGAAAGCCAGCCGTTCCGAGAACGAACATTATCCCATCAGGATAAAATCCGCCCCGGGCGGGAATCGAACCCGCGGCCTAGCGCTTACAAGGCAGACGCACTACCAACAGTACCAACTAAGCTAACTAGGCTGGCATAAATTTTTGAACAGCTTTGAATTTGAAAACTAAGTTTGGACTTGCCAGCCTTTATAGTTAGCTTGGACGGTAGCGCGTCTGCATTCTAAGGGCTAGGTCGCGGGTTCGATTTCCACCCGGGGCGGATTTTATCCTGAACCGAAAATGCCTTCGGATCACCGTGTATACGTACATTGTATAATCCAGTCACCAACCATTGCCTTGTTCCTCAGCATCAGTTCCCCTATATTGTGTCTCTCCCAATCTCTACAATATCCATTACAGCAATTTCCTCACCCAGGTATCACGACCGGCTCGGTTTGGTTGTGATCAGTTATTTATTGTAATCAGAAAATTCAATCCAAAGGATGTGAGATTTTAGGAAATTCAGTTTCCGATTCAACCTTTCAACCGGTTGCTAACTCGCTTACTCCAATAACTCCCTACGATCCAGCTTCAATCGCCTAACCTAACCTAACCTGTATGGAGCCTGCTTGAGAACAAAAGATTTTCCTATAAAACAACGAAGTCAAATCCATTGTTCACCAGATTCATGATTGATTTTATTTTAATCAGAAAGTTCAATCCAAAGGATGAGATTTTAGGAAATTCAGTTTCCGATTCAAACTTTCAACCGGTTGCTAACTCCAACGATCCAGCTTCAATCGCTGCGATCAATGATCCAGATCAATACGGCGATGACTAACAAAGTCAACACTTGTAATGGGAGACGACATAACTGTCTACAACTCGAGTGCCCTCTTATATTGGGAACACTTCAACTATTCTAGCACGAAAGAGTGCTTTTATTACGAGAGGCGTCATTAAGTAGTTTTACTGGCTGTAAACCTTATTGCTGATTGCAGTTTTAGTTTTTTACTTGCGAATCCTAGATACACGTTCGACGTAGAATGTCCTATTTATAGGAACTTGGGGACCTTACACAATATTTCGCAATCTTTTTGGCAATGATTCGACAATTGGTGACTTGACGATGTCGATAAATGAATAAATTTTTGAACAGCTTTGAATTTGAAAACTTGGACTTGCCAGCCTTTATAGTTAGCTTGGACGGTAGCGCGTCTGCAATCTAAGGGCTAGGTCGCGGGTTCGATTCCCACCCGGGGCGGATTTTATCCTGAACGGAAAATGCCTTCGGATTACCGTGTATACGTACATTGTATAATCCAGTCACCAACCATTGCCTTGTTCCTCAGCATCAGTTCCCCTATATTGTGTTGTGTCTCTCCCAATCTCTACAATATCCATTACAGCAATTTCCTCACCCAGGTATCACGACCGGCTCGGTTTGGTTGTGATCAGTTATTACTCTCAGTGGAAAAGGATTGTGAGAACTGTAACAACGGTCGTTCCGAACCTATCGTTCCGAAATCGACGAGAGAAAGAGGACAGGATAGGAGCTAGCCAGCCGTTCCGAGAACCAAGACTTCTCTTTTTTACTCAAGTATACTGCATAGATTATGTTTTTAGAGAGAATATAAAGGGTCTTATAAAAGATCAATACCCAATTAAGTGCCTACGTACAACCCTTTCACGCTGATATAGTACTTTGTGAAGAAGAGAAGCTCTTTTTAGTCCGTCCTTCCTTTATTATTACAATAGTAATAAAAAAGGTATAAGGGACGGACTATTGTATTCGCTTCGGGAAATCAAGTCAGCTAGGGGGTCGGCGCGCGGATGGCTAGGTCTTGTAGATCCATGAGAACGTCGCGTGGGAAAGAGTTTAGTGGAAAAAACCTTCCGACTAATTTGACCAATCAAATGCCTTGAGACTATGCTTAGCACGAACTTAAGAGCCAGCATTTTGTTCATAAATATGGGTGATAGTCACTCGGACAAATGTCGTAAGCTTTTTCAGCCGTACACGTCTGAGCGTGAATGGCCGGCATTAGGACGCACAGGCGGATGATGAACCATGGATACCATCTCAAAGGCGTTTGCGCTCAAAAACGTCTTCGGGTAGTCTTTGTCCGAAAGTGTTTGAGTATGAATGCTCGTCAAAAATGTTGGCAAACATGTTCCTACCAATATTCTCTTGATTTAGTTTGGATCCAAAAAAGCCTTAGGGGTGGGTCTTTTTCCGAGTTTTACACTTCACTGAGCAACTAGTTACTCAGAAAGCCAGAGTTACAGAAGCAAGAGGATTTACGGGTATTGTCTAACCAGCTGATGTGATGGGCAAGGTCGAAACAGCTGACATCAGCTTGCAACAGACCACGGGAGCCAGAATGCAAAAAGCCTTAGGGGTGGGTCTTTTTCCGAGTTTTACACTTCACTGAGCAACTAGTTACTCAGAAAGTCAGAGTTACAGAAGCAAGAGAATTTACGGGTATTGTCTAACCAGCTGATGTGATGGGCAAGGTCGAAACAGCTGACATCAGCTTGCAACAGACCACGGGAGCCAGAATGGTTTAAATTCAAAACTAATTACACCATCCTAGAGTCGTTTGTGTGAACGGACCAGTATATCTAGTACCTGTGCAACCCAACTTTCAAGCTTTAATAATCTTAATACCACCGATACACATTCTAGATCTATTGACAATCTAATGTACATCCAACACATGTACTTATATGTATATAGAACCGTATGTACAGCGTGTTCAAATGTTCTAGAATTCTAGATAGACTCGTAACACTTCTAGATGGGCTCAAACAATTCAATTCTAGATCTATTGACAATCTAATGTACATCCAACACATGTGCTTATATATATATATATAGATATATAGAACCGTATGTACAGGGTGTTCAAATGTTCTAGAATTCTAGATAGACTCGTAACACTTCTAGATGGGCTCAAACAATAGATCAGTTGTGCTTACTTGGGTGATGTTTCAAAGTCATAGAGCAGGAAAAATGAGGACCAACGGAATTTTTCTTTTTCTTCTATCGACAATCTAATGTACATCCAACACATGTGCTTGTATGTATATAGATCCGCATGTACAGGGTGTTCATGTATATATAACCGCATGTACAGCGTGTTCATGTATATAGAACCGCATGTACAGGGTGTTCATGTATATAGAACCGTATGTACAGCGTGTTCAAATGTTCTAGAATTCTAGATAGACTCGTAACACTTCTAGATGGGCTCAAACAATAGCTTCAGTCTGTCCCCATAGAAGGACTTATCCAAACCTGGTCGACCTATATATCAAATTAAAGGTAGATGGGCTCAAACAATTCTCTTCCTTCTTTTTTCCTCCATTTGCCTTCAACTCTTCATTTTCATAATCTCGTTTTGCCCTCAACTCTTCATTTTCATAATCTCGTGGGTAGTATCAATCTTGCCTTCTTCACTTTTTTCTTCTCTATATTTTCATCCCAATTTTCTTTTTCCTAATATTCATCTTGAGCGTAATTATCCCTAATAATACCCATCTAAACCTCATCCATCTTCTTCATATTCTTCTCTAGTGTCTTGTTCTTCTCCTCCTCCTCCTTCTTCTCTCTTGTCTTCTTCATTGGGTAAGCCACGACAGTGAAAAAGAACAAGTTGTAAAGGGTAAAAGTACAGAGCTTCTGCTTGAAAACACAAGATTTTCCTATAAAACGACGAAGTCAAATCCAATATTCACCAGATTCATGGTTGATTTTATTTTAATCAGAAAATTCAATCCAAAGGATGAGATTTTAGGAAATTCAGTTTCCGATTCAACCTTTCAACCGGTTGCTAACTCGCTAACTCCAACGATCCAGCTTCAATCACTGCGATCAATGATCCAGATCAATACGGCGATGACTAACAAAGTCAACACTTGTAATGGGAGACGACGTAACTGTCTACAACTCGAGTGCCCTCTTATATTGGGAACACTTCAACTATTCTAGTGCTTTTATTACGAGAGGCGTCATTAAGTAGTTTTACTGGTTGTAAACCCTATTGCTGATTGCAGTTTTAGTTTTTTACCTGCGAATCCTAGATACACGTTCGACGTAGAATGTTCTATTTATAGGAACTTGGGAACCTTACACAATATTATTGCGTGTTGGGTTTAGATTGATGGGTGTGTTGTGTTCCTTCGGGGGGGATGTGAAAATTGAGAGTGTAAGTCGCAATCTTTTTGGCGATCATTCGACAATTGGTGACTTGACGATGCCGATAAATGAATAAATTTTTGAACAGCTTTGAATTTGAAAACTAAGTTTGAACTTGCCAGCCTTTATAGTTAGCTTGGACGGTAGCGCATCTGCATTCTAAGGGCTAGGTCGCGGGTTCGATTCCCACCCGGGGCGGATTTTATCCTGAACGGAAAATGCCTTCGGATTACCGTGTATACGTACATTGTATATTCCAGTCACCAACCATTGCCTTGTTCCTCAGCATCAGTTCCCCTATATTGTGTCTCTCCCAATCTCTACAGTATCCATTACAGCAATTTCCTCACCCAGGTATCACGACCGGCTCGGTTTGGTTGTGATCAGTTATTTGTCGTTCCGCAAGATCTGGTCCTGCCAAGGCTGAGAGGCCAGTACAATTGTGTAACCCGCTATTAGCTTGTTGTCTGGCTTGGCTTAGCTTGGCGAAAGAGAGAAATATTCGATTCATTTTCATTCCAGCGTCACTTTCCTTATCCTGGTAACCTCGACATCGGAGATTTACTTTCCTTTAGGGTTGAATGGTATGGCCGTGTTTTCCTAGTGGAA
This sequence comes from Diaphorina citri, assembly GCF_000475195.1. Classification (NCBI taxonomy): domain Eukaryota; kingdom Metazoa; phylum Arthropoda; class Insecta; order Hemiptera; family Psyllidae; genus Diaphorina; species Diaphorina citri. The sequence goes on from NW_007377498.1 coordinate 120,462, forward strand.
ATGGCGTTTAAGATAGCTGTAATATGGAATTTTCCTTGTCGAACTTGAAATATCCGTGATACGGATACCGATTCCAATGTAGATTGTATAGAATCCTTGAATACAATTGGACAAATGCCTTCACAAGAATCAGAAGAGTGGAAAATCGTGAATATCTCAACAGGAATTCCACATAAAACAATACTTTCTCACGTTTAAGATAGCTGTAATATGGAATTTTCCTTGTCGAACTTGAAATATCCGTGATACGGATACCGATTCCAAAATGTAGATTGTAGAATCCTTGAATCCAATTAAACAAATGCCTTCACAAGAATCAGAAGAGTGGAAAATCGTGAATATCTCAACAGGAATTCCACATAAAACAATACTTTCTCATAATCAAAATGCGACTAACATTATACACAAGCCAACAAAACCGGGCTTCAAGCTTGTCAGACAAAAATCAAACCAGTAAGGAAAGTCGTGTGATGTTAACACCCGGTTTTTATTTAGCTTACACTTCCCAATCCACTAATTCCACTACTCTTGGCTGACCAACGAATTGATAGTGGACTATTTAGCTTGGACAAGAACTCTTTAACTCCTTGGTGGTCATTTTTGTTTTTCTGTGTTGAGTACAGGGCCGGGATTATTGGGGAGCGAAAGGTAGTGTTCCAGGGTGGTCCCCGGGCACTGCGAAAGATTTTTGAAACACATGATGTAGTTTGAAATACATTGAACTCCGATTGTCTACTATACGATTATGCTGAGATCGGCCCTATCACTTTCTGTCCACTCGACAAGAGTCCCTATACTTGGACAGACCAGTCCTAGAAAATTGTCCTGTCCAGCCCTGCTTTACAGGATAAAATTCCATACCTCGGCTGGGATTGAACCCACGCCCTCCTGTTTACCAGGCGAGCGCCTTGACCACTAAACCACCGAGGCTTAGTCTGGCTGGGGGAATTTGAACAGAGAGTGTAGACCTGTTTAATCTGGCTAAGGGACTAACAGATAAAATTCCATACCTCGGCTGGGATTGAACCCACGCCCTCCTGTTTACCAGGCGAGCGCCTTGACCACTACACCACCAGGACGTTACGCCCTCAAAAGGAATACATGAAACTGCCTTCATTCTGAATCTCAAAAATTGACTCGTAGATGATTCGTATAAGCTTAACCCATCTTTATGGGGCTCTCTGCCCCTACACCTTAGCCTCAGAGTGGGCATTTTGTGTATTGGAGTCAAACTCACTCGTACAAACTGAGAGTCCCGATTTGGGGTGACCTGGTATACGTAATCAATTGACGGTGGTTTTTGTTCTTGTTCGTTTTGGATTTTGTGTCAGCGGATAGGTTCTGATAATCAGTGACCTGAACAGGGGGTGACCTGGTACGTAATCAATTGACGGTGGTTTTTGTTCTTGTTCGTTTTGGATTTTATGTCAGCGGATAGGTTCTGATAATCAGTGACCTGAACAGAACCTGTGATTCAACAAGACTCCAACAACAACAAAATCAACACTCATTATACGATTATGCTGAGACCGGCCCTATCACTTTCTGTCCACTCGACAAGAGTCCCTATACTTGGACAGACCAGTCCTAGAAAATTGTCCTGTCCAGCCCTGCTTTAGCCGTTTCCTCCGGGACTGTCCAGCCCTGGTTGGACCATTAGTTCGGTCTGACCTCCATAACGTGATTATATTTCTCTGTTTTGTTGCAGGAATGTGATTTGTTCGATTGTTTGGTCTGATTTGTTCATTTTTAAACTTATCTCAATTTATTTTGAGCATATCACAGCATTGGTTGCCTCCTTTATTCCTTTGCATCTTTGAAATAAATTTCCATATTTAACCCACCCTTATACACTGGTGATGCCACCCACCACCACTGGACACAACTGGATCAAAGTAGCTACTGAATGGCTCTCATGAAGCCGATCTCACAACTCAAAACATAAGGAACCGAAGGTGTTTGACGATTTGGTGTCTATCAAATCAACTCCCATCTATTATGTGTGTGGTAAAGCAAAGGTCTTTTCATAACTTCTGAGCATATCACAGCATTGGTTGCCTCCTTTATTCCTTTGCATCTTTGAAATAAATTTCCATATTCAACCCACCCTTATACACTGGTGATGCCACCCACCACCACTGGACACAACTGGATCAAAGTAGCTACTGAATGGCTCTCATGAAGCCGAGTGCACGCGAACTCCAAACAGCAAGCACGGAGCCGAAAAAACTTCGACCCCGCCGGGCATCGAACCCGGTACGTCCGGTGTGCAAACCTAGTGTGATACTCACTTGGCCACGGAGCTCGAAGGTTGACTGTTGAATGATTTTTGCTAGTAAAAATCCGTCTGAGATGGGGATCATTTTAAAACCTCGTCTTATCTCCCCGCGAGGAGACCCCCTTATCTCCAATGCGCAAAGTACACCGCAAAGTAAACAGTTGTTTTAACGACACATCTGTAGGCACTAAGATAAAGTCAATATTTGGATAGGGGCTCGAGATGTACAATCAGTCATAGGTGCACTTCAGATTGTCTGATAGTGTATTTGTTAAATCGATCCCGAGTCTGAGATGGGGATCATTTTAAAACCTCGTCTTATCTCCCCGCGAGGAGACCCTCTTATCTCCAATGCGCAAAGTACACCGCAAAGTAAACAGTTGTTTTAACGACACATCTGTAGGCACTGAGATAAAGTCAATATTTGGATAGGGGCTCGAGATGTACAATCAGTCATAGGTGCACTTCAGATTGTCTGATAGTGTATTTGTTAAATCCACATACATTTTGTCTGATAGTATTAATTTGTTAAATCCACATAAATTTTGTCTGATAGTATATTTGTTAAATCCACATACATTACGCGCTAGAGAGTGATATATAAGCTAGGGTAAACGTACATACCTAGAAATTACAAAATTTCCAACAGTCATTATTACATTTAGAGTTTTTATGATTTATTTTCATTAGACAATAGACACATTCAGGACTGACTGGGGGACTTTGAACAGGGAGAATACGAGCCTGATATTTCCCTTGCTGAAGAGTAACCTTTAAGGAGGGGAAAATTTTCAATAAAGTCAATATTTGGATAGGGGCTCGAGATGTACAATCAGTCATAGGTGCACTTCAGATTGTCTGATAGTGTATTTGTTAAATCCACATACATTTTGTCTGATAGTATATTTGTTAAATCCACATATGTACATTACGCGCTAGAGAGTGATATATAAAGCTAGGGTAAACATACATACCTAGAAATTACAAAATTTCCAACAGTCATTATTACATTTAGAGTTTTTATGATATCTTTTCATTAGACAATAGACACATTCATTGGGGGACTGACTGGGGGACTTTGAACAGGGAGAATACGAGCCTGATATTTCCCTTGCTGAAGAGTAACCTTTAAGGAGGGGAAAATTTTCAGACTGCCAAACCAAAAATATGCACATAATAATTATGCAGTACGAAGTACATACAAACAATATCGGCTTGGAATTCAAAAATTGTTTGGAAAAATAAGCATATAAAATATGCATAATGTAAGAACCTACATGTGAAAATATGCAGTTATGCACGATGCAAAATATGGAACTTGGCTCGGGTTCTGATATTGCTGATATATTTCAGTTCGGTGGGACACAATTCGGATTGTACTTGGGACAGGAATTTCCGATGACATTTTTTGGCAAGAGTCAAAGACGACAGTTCATAAAGTACCTACATCGGGAGGCATCCTGAGGGGGGGGAATAATATGGCAAACATGTTGAATATAGAACGGCATTTCTGGCACAAACCCTCGTGGGAGACCTAGAAGTTTATGAATGCCTGGAATTTTAGAGGCATAGCTTGAAATGGACGGATAAACAGAATTTGGTTAGCAATGACGCAATATAACTTTGATCTGAGACTTTTTTTTATTTTAGAATATGTAGGTACTTTCCTGGTAATTGGACAAGGACATTACATTCCCTTGAAATGAGGGGTCTTTTCTGACGAAATTCTTGTGTGCGGAGTCCAGTATATAGGACTATTGCAACCTTTATGGGCAAGGACAATTCCCTCTTTTATATTTGAGGACATTGAAGTGCCAGATCAACAACTAGAGCCTAGAGGACCTATACAGGAAACATTCATTACACCTCATTACAAGAACAAGAGAAAAATAACCGTAATCATCCAATACCAACACTGGAAATACACAGAACACACTATTGAGTTTACCAAACAGACAAAAAAACCCAGGTATCCAAAACAAAAGAAATACGGTATACAGGATGCAGACCAATTAGGTACCAGAAATACCGGCAGGAGGTTTTCAATTTAGCGATGACGCGATATAACTTTTATCTGAGACTTTTTTATTTTAGAATATTTTCCTTGTAATTGGACAAGGACATTACATTCCCTTGAAATTGGAGGGTCTTTTGTGACGAAATTCCTGTGTGCGGAGTCCAGTATATAGGACTATTGCACCCTTTATGGACAAGGACAATTCTCTCTTTTATATTTGAGGACATTGAAGTGCCAGATCAACAACTAGAGCCTAGAGGACCTATATAGGAACCATTCATTACAGCTCATTACAAGAACAAGTCAAAAATAACCGTAATCATCCAATACCAACACTGGAAATACACAGAACACACTATTGAGTTTACCAAACAGACAAAAAACCCAGGTATTTAAAACAAAAGAAATACGGTATACAGGATGCAGACCAATTAGGTACCAGAAATACCGGCAGGAGGTTTTCAACTTGCGGTACCACTGGTACCAGGACCAGGAGCAGGAAATCCGTGGTCGAAGACCGCATCGAGGCTCGAGGCACCAGAAACAACTAGCCAAAGTACCTCAGTGATATTTTTATTTATTTATTTATTTTTAGAGGTTTAATAAGGGGAACTGTAACTGCTAAGGTCTTATCGTCCGAAATCGAAGAGAGAAGGAAGACAGGATAGGAGAAAGAGAGCCATTCCGAGAGAGAAAAAAACGATTATACTGCACTAAGTAAACTCTATTCAGCCAGCCTAGTTAGCTTAGTTGGTAGTGCGTCTGCCTTGTAAGCGCTAGCCCGCGGGTTCGATTCCCGCCCGGGGCGGATTTTATCCTGATGGGATAATAATCTCTTGGAGGGTTTCAGCAGTCATTATACATATATAAGTTCTGTGGGTCAACTTGATAAGGAGAACCAAAAGGCAGATATATTTTGCAGAACTTCAAAGAAAGTTCTGCAAAATATATCTGCCTTTTGGTTCTCCTTATCAAAGAGAGCCATTCCGAGAGAGAAAAAACGATTATACTGCACCAAGTAAACTCTATTCCCAAAGCACTGGAAAGTAGAAATACTCCAACTGCAATCCAAAAGTCCGAAAACCAGAATGATCGAAAACATGTAGTACTCGTTTCTATACGATTCAATTACCAATCTTTTCCATACGTTAAATTACCAATCTTTTGCCAACTCAGAAAAGATGTTATGTCAAAGACACTCTGTTAGACAACTCCCGTACAGAATAAACGAAATAGTAACAACACTTCCACTAAAGGATATTTCCAGAGTACTTCCCCACAAAAGGAAACGAAACAGGAACAGTAAGTAACAGGAAATATTTGAGAAACACTTCATAACCAGAAAAACAATCAACCCAACGGATGTACTCAACAAGTTACCTGTAAGTAATGAATAAAGTAACAAATACAGTAATACATAACTAAGTAGTGAATAAAGTAACAAGCTGAATACGGTAATGCATAACGGATATGACAAGTTAGAGAATTAATTAAGCAAGCTATCGACACTCTGACCAGATTCAGAAGTGAAGTATTGGATATCCTTCTTGATCTTGGCCGCAGCTTTCTCCAAACATAGTCGAGACAAAATGATGCACATGAACGTAAGTGGACGCACAGTTTTACTTAATTGATCGAACCAAGCAAGTTAACAAGTTTTGCATGTAGTTCTTACTTTCTGTCACATTGTTTAAGAATTTGTGACAAAAATTTAGAGAGAAACTATCAATAAAATTTGTTGACGGACTGCCCAACTTCTGAGTTGCCAAAATGGCACTGCATACTTTTCAGACAGAGTTAACTATAGTAATGGCCTATACTGTTGGGTGCTAGGGTTAACTTACTCTTTAGTCCCCTATTCGGGCAGTGATGTAGTGCATCCGTTTTTAGCTCAACTCCGCGTCGCATGTAGTGAAGTTTGCACTTCAGCGTTGAAAACTTGGCCCTACAAGGAAAATCCAATCAACCCTAACACAAGTAGTACAACGTTTATTATTTATCAACCCCCAACTATAGCATTGGCAGACTTGTTTAGTCTTACATCTCAACTGACTACAGAATCACTATCTACTATTTGTTTATCAAGGAAACCATTCAAATTCACTTTGTAATCCAAAGAAAAATAGTCAAACGATCAAGTCAGATCATGAAATTGAAAATTTGATCATTCAAACAAACTAAGCTCTTGAATTGAACATTAATAAACTTATTCAATAAAAGTACTGAAAAATCAAATAAAATTGCAAATTCTAAAACAGAGACTAAAGAAGTAAAAGCAAATACTTAAACAGTAAACAGAGACTTCTAAAATAATAATAAAAAAAAGACAAAGTGTCAATATCGCAAAATGACATCAATCAAATGTTACATTAGAACCAAAGATGAAGCCATAAATAACCAAGTATCTTTATTCATACCTTTATGTCAAAGCACAAGTTGATGGCAACTTAAACAGACATAAAAAAACCAAGTTCATGATTTGTTTTCAATTGGTTTGGACAAAGCTTCTCTGAATCCGGTTTTTTATACAGGGTGATCAAAAAGTTGAAGTACTGAAACCTGAAGGAGTGATTTTGTTGGGAATGGTGACGAAAATTCTATTTTAGAGGCTCCAATGAGAACCCTTGCACAGAGTATTTTCCCATTTTATGAAGCCCTGTTTATGAAGAAAAAATAAATAAAAAATACATGCTTTTATTACATAAGCTTCCATATTTTTTGATAGATTATACAATATACACATCGCCAAAATTTACCATCCAAAAGACACAAATGTAAAAAGTTCCAAGTCTGTTGGCCAAGTAAAATGGCTCAAAATTTGGTTACAGTTACAGACCTCTGACCCATAGAAACAAACAAAGATCTCAAGTTAAAGCGAAAGCATGTAGAAAAGTCTCATTTTAACTCTCCTTTAAAATTTGGCATGCTCATTTTTCACATTTCCTATTTTATCCCATTAAATCACCGTTTAAAATTTTAGTATCCTCATTTTTTGGACACCCTGTATAATTGCGACCAGACACTGTAAACTTTGTATTCAACACCTCTCCTGTATACATGAGTCCATGTACATTTACACACTGTATATGCATGTAGAATTCATAATAGGATGTATGTACATAGACACAGAATTAATTGCTATAGCATTAAATGAACATTGAAACATTGGCCATATGAGATCGCGCTCAATAAACTGGTTTTAATACGTCCTGACACAAGATGCACATTATTAATCAGATTTTGTTTTTCAACAATCCGGAAATATTTTTTGCAACAATCTAGGAATTTCCGTCGTCGACCGTCGTGAAACTACGTTGTCGAGGCAGTCTGACGGTTTCAGGCGACATTGATCGACGTCCGTCGACTACGTGTGGACCTAACAATCTCTTCCGATGAAAGCAATACGAATCATCACAACCTCCCTGTATAAAAGACAATGACTACCAGGCTAGACAATGTCTACTTTTATTCACATTAAATGATATGTGTACGGTCATGTGGGTACTACTAATATCAACTCTAGTGGATATACGAGTATGTATGTACTATACTAATATAGTCAACTCTGGTGGATATAATATGTACTCTTAATAGTACTACATAATACAGTCAGTTGATACGAGTATAATGTACTCAAATACATAATACAGTCAACTCTACATACACTTGATATAGGTCAGCGATTCCCAACTAGCGGCCCGCGGGCCACATGTTGCCTTGAAGGGTGGTCCCCCCTCGGACTTGATTTCTGCTCTTTTACTATGGGGTGGACTCCAAAAATTGAGCATTCACCCCCAATCCCCTCAAGAAAATCCTGGATATGGACCTGCTCCCCTGTGTATGTGGCCCGCGAAGTACCTGCCAATGCAGCATGTGGCCCGCATACACATGGAAGTTGGAAACCCCTGATACAGGTTGTACTCGAGTAAATGATACAATGATCCATGTACAGACATTGCTGATACGCTCGCCTAGCCGTGACGTTTCGATGCACTCGGCTAGGCTGGTGCGCTTTATCCTCATGTTTTGTAACGAGATAATATCTTAATACACCGGCCACAACACACAACCAAGCTAGGCTTTTGTTTCAAACCACGGCTTCCCCTTCGGCCCTCCTATAGCCCTCCTCGCGAGGTTTCATCTGATTTAATTATTCTAATTAAGGGAAATTCCACGCCGGAACTGTCTACTGACTACCTACTTTTACTTCAAAAGACTTCATTTTAAGTTCTTCAAAACTTCAAGAGGGGGCGGAATTAAGGTCTCTTTACATGAACACCCTGTCTTCTTCTTCCTTAGCCTTTTCCTATAGTAACACTCTGTATGTACACATGATTATTGTACATGGAAAACATATAAATACATAATTACATACATAAGCGTATACAGTGGCGTAGCGTCCATGTAGGGCGTGTATGGCCGCTACGCCACTGAGCGTATACATAATTTACACATAGCCACGCTACATAATTTAAACATTAGCTACATAATAGTCGGGGGTTATTATTAACATGTCGTGGTTAAAGGCTTTACGTCATAGCGCGGGTATACATAGTCGGGAATTAGTGCTAAAGTTAATGCTATAGTTAAGGGTTGATAAATAATAAACGTTGTACTACTTGTGTTAGGGTTGATTGGATTTTCCTTGTAGGGCCAAGTTTTCACCGCTGAAGTGCAAACTTCACTACATGCAACGCGGAGTTGAGCTAAAAACTGATGCACTATATCACGGTCCGAATAGGGGACTAAAAAGTAAGTTAACCCTAGCACCCAACAGTAGGCCATTACTATAGTTAACTCTGTCTGAAAAGTATGTAGTGCCATTTTGGCAACTCAGAAGTTGGGCAGTCCGTCAACAAATTTTATTGATAGTTTCTCTCTAAATTTTCGTCACAAATTCTTAAACAATGTGACAGAAAGTAAGAACTACATGCAAAACTTGTTACTTTGCTTGGTTCGATCAATTAAAGTTTCCACTTACGTTCATATGCATCATTTTGTCTCGACTATGTTTGGAGAAAGCTGCGGGGTTCATGTCTCCAATCCCGTTCGACATAATAGCACCTTGTACCGCGCCGCGGGGGAAATTGTTTAAACTTGGCAACTCAGAAGTTGGGCAGTCCGTCAACAAATTTCATTCTAAATTTTCTCTCTAAATTTTTTAGATAGTTTCTCTCTAAATTTTCGTCACAAATTCTTAAACAATGTGACAGAAAGTAAGAACTACACGCAAAACTTGTTAACTTGCTTGGTTCGATCAATTAAAGTTTCCACTTACGTTCATATGCATCATTTTGTCTCGACTGTGTTTGGAGAAAGCTGCGGGGTTCATGTCTCCAATCCCGTTCGACATAATAGCACCTTGTACCGCGCCGCGGGGGAAATTGTTTAAACCGACAGGGGGGTTAATCCGTGGGGGTTGAGGAGTGTTAATCCGAGGGGGTTAACGAGTCACGCACGGGGTTACTCGAATGAGGGGCGGTCATTCAAAATAACTTACCTGAAACAGAGAAACAGAAGGGAAATGATGAATATTTATAAAGATTAGGTATATGAGAAAATGGACGAAAAAAAGGACTTTTGTGATAGACGGAACTGTAACTGCCAGTGCCCTAAATCACCAAAGTATGGAAAAGTATTTACAATTCCATATTTCGATATGATTCGTCCAAATTCAAAATTCTGCTTTTCGTGAGAAAATGGACGAAAAAAAGGACTTTTGTGATAGAGGGAACTGTAACTGCGGTCTTATCGTCCCAAAATTGAAGAGAGAAGGAAGACAGGATAGGAGAAAGAACATTATCCGTTCAGGATGAGATCCAGTGAATGGAGGTGGGAATCGAACCGAGCTACCAACTAAGCTAACTAGGATGACAATTCTTTCTTAAAATAATGCCAAGTTCTTCTCTTGGTGCCTTTGCATTAACATTTTAGCAAAGTGCGAACAAAATTTATGTACTTGTCAAAAACTAGACTTTAAGACGTACTCTGATGTATGAAGTCGCATTAAGTGACGACAAAGTACCAGGAAGTAGTTCTGACAAGGTTAAGAATTGGACATACCCGTCTTACCCATTCCTTCCTCTTTACAAAATCCCCTCCCCCTATATGCGAGTGTGGCGAACCACTTACTGTGAAACACATCATACTCAGCTGTCCTATTCATGAACCGCTACGCCACACCTATGATACAACTCCATCCCTAGGCAATTCAACCGCCAGTGTGGACGCCTCCGGTCAGGATTTGGCTCATTATCGATTTATTTATTTATAAATTTTGTATGGCTGTTTGTCTTTTTTTTTATTGTCGTGTCCTGTTTTGAGTTTCCTAAGAGAAATAGCCGGTTGCCACACAATCTGGTTAGGCTGAGATCCGTGAAGAATTATTTTAAGAAAGAATTGTCATCCTAGTTAGCTTGGTTGGTAGCTCGGTTCGATTCCCACCTCCATTCACCGGATCTCATCCTGAACGGATAATGTTCTTTCTCCTATCCTGTCTTCCTTCTCTCTTCAATTTTGGGACGATAAGACCTGTGCCCTAAATCACCAAAGTATGGAAAAGTATCTTACAAGTGTAATAGCCAATGGAAAAGCAGAATTTTGAATTTGGACGATCCGTGAAGTTTTCATAACTCACGCAAATGACATTCAAGTTTTGAACAATAGGTTCTCCAAGGAGCTCTTTATTTGAACTTTCAAATGGCATGCGTTAAAAATGACGTTTTGCCTAGTGTGCTATCAAAGGTCATGATGGCATTAGAAGTTTTCAGTTCTCAAAAACTGATCTTTAGGTACCTCTCTTACCCCACTTGAAGTTTCAAATGGCATACGTTGAAAATGATGTTTTGCCTAGTGTGCTATCAAAGGTCATGATGGCATTAGAAGTTTTCAGTTCTCAAAAACTGATCTTAAGCTACCTCTCTTACCCCAGAGCATTTTACAGTATTGTATCAAACTTTTTCCGTGAAATATTTTGACTGACAACTCCGGGTATTTGGCCCATAACATTATTATTTACATCAAAATAACTAGGTGACCCTTGAAGCCCTAAGATTAATATGTCCTTATGGCCAAGTGTCCCTTGAATGCTATAATACTCTAGGGCTAGGGAGTATAGGGTAAGATTTCAGGGTCTCCGAACTTTGGTTCCAATTGGAATCAGAAACAATTCTAGTTTTCCATGGGACTAAAGGACCCAATTTCAGAGCTCGCCACACACCACTGACTCTTTTTTTTTCGATAAAAGAAATCCGAATCGGCGGGAAATCGAACCCCAGACAGTTCACTCAACCAATTTAGAGCTTCGTTCTAGTATGGTCATTTCAAGAAACTACGTGGCGAGGGTTGTTTGAGAAATCTGCAGACTTAGATACTCAGTCGTATAAAGCCCAACTTTGCAGTGTCACTGCGAAATTGGTCTAATGGGGTTTATACCAAGTAAGTATTTATCAAATGACCCTTGCACTTTGCACAGAGTATGGAGACCGTGGTACAATTGCTGCTACGGAAAGCAGGAAAATCGCAGTAGAAAGGTCGAATCACAGGGTCTGGTAACCATTACATTCGCCACGGAAGCCATTTGTACTCTGTGTTTTAACCTACTAAAGGCTTTCCTGCTTTCCACCGGCATCGGCTGGTTGAACTAGTGGACCCTGTGTACGCCTTTAGGGGTGTTTTCCATTTTCCCATACTGACGAGTACCAAAAAAATCTAAAACTAGTTTATTTGACAAGTTTTTGTAAGCTTTTTCGGTGGAATTTCCATCAGTATTCAAAGTGTAAATAGCCTATGGGTCAAAACTGTTATCTTTATTCATACCTTCATGTCAAAGCACAAGTTGATGGCAACTTAAAACAGACATAAAAAACAACAAAGTTCATGTCTTCATGATTTGTTTTCAATTGGTTTAGACAAAGCTTCTCTGAATCCGGTTATTTATACAGGGTGATCAAAAAGTTGAAGTACTGAAACTTGAAGGAGTGATTTTGTTGGGAATGGTGACGAAAATTCTATTTTAGAGCCGCAAATGAGAATCCCTGCACCTCAATTTGAGATAATTTTCCATTTTCGGAACACCTGTGTATAAATAAAATATACATGCTTTTATTACATAAGCTTCCATATTTTTTGATAGATCATACCTACATATCGCCAAAATTTACCATTCAAAAGACACAAATGTGCCAAATTTCAAGTCTGTTGGCCAAGTAAAATGGCCCAAAATTTGGTTACAGTTACAGATCTCTGACTCATAGAAACAAACAAAGATCTTAAGTTAGAGCAAAACCATGTAGAAAAGTCTCATTTTAACCCTCCTTTAAAATTTGGCATGCTCATTTTTCACATTTCCTATTTTATCCCATTAAATCATCGTTTAAAATTTTAGTATCCTCATTTTTTGGACACCCTGTAAAATTGCGACCAGACACTGTAAACTTTGTATTCAACACCTCTCCTGTATACATGAGTCCATGTACATAAATAGTTTACACACTGTATATGCATGTAGAATTCATAATAGGATGTATGCACATAGACACAGAATTAATTGCTATAGCATTAAATGAACATTGAAACATTGGCCATATGAGATCGCGCTCAATAAACTGGTTTTAATAAAAATCAACCGAACTTGAGTCAGCCCTAGCTAGCCCTTGGAGGGTAGATTCGTATTACAAGCTTAGCCCACCTTTAAGGGCTGTTTGAAATAGTCCCACATACTGGACTCTGCACACAGGAATTTCGTCAGAAAAGACCCCCATTTCAATGTAATGTAGGGCCGTTGGCACCCACACACAAGACTCAATGTGAGCTTTCCGTGTACGGAGTTAGAGGGTGGCGGAAATAGAGCTCGCAGGTTAGGTGGTAGAGAACGCCCCCGGGCATTAACCTCACCTAAAAGTTTTCCACTCAAAAGTCCATTCGAATAATATAAAAGGAGGGACTGGAGAAATAGCGTAAAAGGACCAGGCAGGAATTGAACACGCGACCTAGGCGACCTGTGAGCTCAATAAATCTCAATAAAGCCTATGTTAGTAGGAAAAAATAACATAGGCCCTTTTTATTGGGAACGATTCAAGTAATAAAAGAGATGATTGACGTTGACAAAGTCCCAACCTTCGAGCTCTTGGAATTCCTGGATATAACCACTTGCCAGAAGACCTCCAGGTCACATGTCTACCAGACAATCTCAGCACCTCAGTACTCGACGTCTGTACGCAAGGGCGAAGGATAAATTGTTTCTCGCGAGACATTAATTACCACATAGCCAAATACCTCCTTACGGTCCTCACCGCTTCGTATCACCTTTCCTTTGGCGTTCTGCCTGCATGACCAATCTCGAGGTCCTTCCGAAGAATGCGGGCCCGCCACCCAATGGGAGAAAAGAAGACGACGCAGCCAATGTCACTGGTGACATTGTTAGACGGTGCGACCTTGCCGGAGAAGGGAGAAGTATTAGGATACCAGGAGAAAGAGGAGGTAGGCACTGTACTTGTAGGGAGTTCGGGAAAGCGGGAGCAAATTGAGCAAGCGAGGAGAAATTACTTCTTCGATTAATTTGTGAAGGTTCTGGTCCAAGTTCCCTACTCCTGAATTAGAGGAGAGCGGGAAAGCGGGAGCAACTTGAGCAAGCGAGGAGAAATTACTGCTTCGATTAATTTGTGAAGGTTCCCGTCCTAGTTCCCTACTCCTGAATTAGAGGAGAGGTAGGGACTATAGGGAGTTGGGGAAAGCGGGAGCCAGTGAGAAGAGAAATTACTTCTTCAACTAGTACTCCTGGTTCCCTACTCCTTCGATTAATTTGTGAAGGTTCCGGTCCCAGTTCCCTACTCCTTCGATTAATTTGTGAAGGTTCCGGTCCTAGTTCCCTACTCCTGAATTCAAGGTGAGACAGCCTGGTTCCCCTAACATGCTTGGAGGAGGCTGGTTTCATGGTTTCCCCTCTACTATTGGTTCTCGCTGGCAATGAACCACGTCGGGAGAAAGAATGTGACCCTGGTCCCTGGTAGTTAGGATTTGGGTTGGACCTATTCGGTTTCGAGATTTGGGTCAGACAGGTCAGACTCGTTTGGTTTCGGGAAAGAATGTTCAGCCCGCCCCCCTGGGTCAGACACCAAATACTTCTTGGAGTATGGACCAACTAGTTTGACCTAGCGTAACACTCTGGGTTTGAAATAGGAGATGTTGGGTTCGAGACCCGTCTGGTTTTCCTCTCTCTAAAAAAGACAAACAGCCATACAAAATTTATAAATAAATAAATCGATAATGAGCCAAATCCTGACCGGAGAAAAAAAAAATGAGTACAATATTGAATGTGAGAGAAGTAATTTACTTACATGATCAGACAAAAATCCCTCGCTTTAGAACAAAACACACTTGTACAATATATCAGCAATTAAACGTTCCGAACTTGTGGCCAACTGGGATGAAAAATGTGCAGCAAATTTTTTTCGGACATTGTGGATGATCTTCGGGGGGAGGGGGGTGAAGAAGTTTTTCCTCAAACAGTTTCCCTACCTCTTTCCCTAGTGGATTGTAGGTTAATAGATTATTAGTTAAGGTTCATATAAAAACCTAGCTGTCTCGAAATAATGCAATCATAACTAATCTGTTCTATCGAGAAGGAAAGTGAAGTGAGTTCAGTTGGAAAATAACAAACAATTCTTTAACACATATTTATTTTTTTATTCTTTTTCACACAAACCAACTCAACCTCTGAGTTGGTTTAAATTAATTCATTCGTTTTTTCTCGTTTGATATTCGACGACATCAAACTTGTGTTGAGTCTGTGGTTTTTCCAAACTTTTTGTTTTCTCTCGTGGTGTCATTTTGTTTAACTTTTACATATTCTTTTTCACACAAACCAACTCAATCTCTGAGTTGGTTTAAATTAATTCATTCGTTTTTTCTCGTTTGTAATTCGACGACATCAAACTTGTGTTGAGTCTGTGGTTTTTCCAAACTTTTTGTTTTCTCTCGTGGTGTCATTTTGTTTAACTTTTACATTTTCCGTGTTTTCCCATTGTGTTTTTGGTGCTCCAGTGTTTGAAACTTTTCCAACACATAAGCTGATTATCTCATTGGATTACATTCATCTCTATTGGATACAATGACTTTCGCAACCGCTTTTGTAAGTTTAAACTCCAACTTTTCATTTTTCCTCCCTGTTTTTGGTGCTCCAGTGTTTGAAACTTTTCCAACACATAAGCTGATTATCTCATTGGATTACATTCATCTCTATTGGATACAATCGCTACCAACCAAGCTAACTAGGATGACAATTCTTTCTTAAAATAATTTCAAGTTCTTCTCTTGGTGCCTTTGCATTAACATTTTAGCAAAGTACGAACAAAATTTATGTACTTGTCAAAAACTAGACTTTAAGACGTACTCTGATGTATGAAGTCGCATTAAGTGACGACAAAGTGCTTGAAATTTCCCTCTCCGTAAAATGAACTTTCAACTTGCACTGAACAAAACTTGAAGCCCTGTCCAGAGTAAGTGCTCGGAAATTTTTGAAGATATTTGAAGTATCTTGCATTTTGAAAAGATGTTGCGTCTCCTCCATTCCCAGATCGCGAAGTCAAAAGATACACACCATGGAACAATCAAATTTAGGAATGAATTAGGTCGTTCCTTAACAGCAAGGCAAGGAAGGTTCCGCTCATGCTCAAAACTAACATAGTACCGTAGTCATGATATTAAGATGCCACGTAGTTTCGAAATGATTTAAGTACGAACAAAATTTATGTACTTGTCAAAAACTAGACTTTAAGACGTATTTATGTACTTGTCAAAAACTAGACTTTAAGACGTACTCTGATGTATGAAGTCCCTCTCCGTAAAATGAACTTTCTACTTGCACTGAACAAAACTTGAAGCCCCGTCCAGAGTAAGTGCTCGGAAATTTTTGAAGATATTTGAAGTATCTTGCACTTTGAAAAGATGTTGCGTCTCCTCCATTCCCAGATCGCGAAGTCAAAAGATACACACCATGAAACAATCAAATTTAGGAATGAATTAGGTCGTTCCTTAACTGCAAGACAAGGAAGGTTCCGCTCATGCTCAAAACTAACATAGGTCTCATGGTAGTACCGTAGTCATGATATTAAGATATTTACACCCTCAGAAATGATTTCCACCTCAAGTATAGTAACTGGAAAGGACAACACAAGTTCCGAACTCAAACTTGCAAACAGCCAAACTAAAAGAATATGTATAAGTACTTAAGAATCGTTCAACAATTTCCTTTGAATAGAGGTAGTAAGTATTCAATAATTGGAATATAAGTACTTGACCGCTCTTTTCTGGATGGACAAGATTTGACGATCGAGCTGGACACGGAAAGTAAGTAAGTAGTATTGGAATATAGATAGTATGCACAAATACGGTTGTGTCCGCAAACGATCTTCTTGTGGACTCCCCTTGGAGACTCCGATTTCCCCCCCCCCAAAACTCTGCATACAGCTTTTCAGTTCCGCCGGTAGAAACCAGGTGAAGCGTGAAATTATGACGTCGGAAACTTTCCATCTTGCCCTCATCATCAGTCCTTTTGTCCTCCACTTTCCCAGATTCTCCTCCTTCGCCACCTTCCGAAGTTCCTTTCCTTTCTCCTCCTCCAACACCGTCCTCCACAGCTTACTTCGTTTCCCCCTCCCCATCACTTAGCTCCTTCTCCTCTTTCGCTACCTATTTAGAACTTTTTTCCTCTTCCTTCATCATTAGCTACCTTCCCCAGATTTGTTCATTCCCCCATCTTTTAGCTCCTTCTCCTCCTCTTTAGAGGTTCCTTCCCCTTCCTCCACAGCTTAGCTTCTTCCTCATTTTCCTCCTTCCTGCTGATGTCTAAGTTGGTTCTCCTACCCCAATACCTATGCACAGTTATTTCCCCTTACTTCATCGCCTTCCGCAGCTTTGCTCAATTCTTCTCCACCATGCACCACTTCTTAGTTGCTTCTCCTTTACCACCTCCTCTTAAAGAGTTCCTTCCCCTTTTAAACCACCTTTCCCGCCTTAGCTCACTCTCCTCCTAATTCGTTCATTTTCCTCCTCTCTAGTGCTCTCCTAAATTTCTTCATCTCCTCCTCCTCGATCTTAGCTTAATTTCCTCTTCCACCAGTCTTCCTCTTACTTTCTCCACCGTCCTCTGCAACTTAGCTCGTTTCCCTCCACCATCACCTCCCTTGAGACCATTTCCGAGCGTTTTTCACGTCACACAGAGAAAGCTCAAGTAATGCTGCCTGCCAAAGTAAGAATGCTTCTGCCTCCTCATTATAATTCCGACTGTTTTGATAACCTTTCAACGAAGTGACGAAGAGGCAAACTGGGGGAGAGGAGGAGCGAAGAGGCAAAAGTGGGGGACCAGGGCAAGTGAAGAGGCAAACTGGGGGACAGGGGGGAGAAAAGAGGCAATCTGGAGGGACAGGGCTGTTGGGATCTCCGTCAACTTTGCGTCACTAAAAAGCTGACAACTTCGCAACTTCCCCATTTGCGAATCTCAAGTCCTCGTACAAGATGCACACTATTAATCAGAAACATTGTTTTTCAACAATCCGGAAATATTTTTTGCAACAATCTAGGAATTTCCGTCGTCGACCCCTTTTCCTAATAGTAACACACTGTATGTACACATAATTATTGTACATGGAAAACGTACATATAAATACATAATTACATACATAAGCGTATACATAATTTACACATAGCCACGCTACATAATTTAAACATTAGCTACATAATAGTCGGGGGTTATTATTGACATGTCGTGGTTAAAGGCTTTACGCCATAGCGCAGCTATACATAGTCGGGAATTAGTGCTAAAGACGGGGAGTTAATGCTATAGTTGGGGGTTGATAAATAATAAACGTTGTACTACTTGTGCTCGGCCCTCCTCGCGAGGTTTCATCTGATTTAATTATTCTAATTAAGGGAAATTCCACGCCGGAACTGTCTACTGACTACCTAGTCATGAGCATTATGTATAGTATGGATGGACGGAGTAAAGACCGGGACGTGGGAGACGATTTTACGCTTTTTAAGCACTCACAAGCACAATTGTAACGCATAGACAACATCAGCAATGTACGAGTACTGTTGAGTCGTCTACTTAGCGAGATATAGTTTCGTATGAGGAATTTTCAGACCAAACTTGTTTTGAGTTTTTTTGGTGAAAGGAAGTTGTCTGTCATCATTCTTTTCGGATATATTATTATGTATGTAACCAGATAATCATCAGGATTATATTAATTTTTAATTTAGATTCCCTAATTGGCAGAGTTTTTAAAAGTGATTCCTAGAGGCTCCGAGCACATTCTCGTAGACTATGACTATGCCCGAACAGTCTCCGGGCATTCTCGAACAACGAACACTTGAACATAAGATCGCAGCTCCGGGTATTAGTGTCTCATAATGGACTCGCCTAATCTTAATCTCATAATGGACTAGCCTAATTTGCTCTCCATTCATGTCTTGTTAAGTGATAACTCATCAAGTCAGTGATGGGTGCATAGAATTTGCATAATAGAAGTACTCTGTACTGGTAGGTCATTCTTAGATTCATACACGGAACTATTTCAAACGAGGTCTCTCAAGGTTGTATATTCTATTCACCAAACAAATCAAAAGATAAACGCATAGTAGCATCGCGGCAGCTGTGGCACGTTCAATCGGAATGCCTCATCATGACTGACTAATTGCTTGACTACCGTACCCAGGGAGACAGCAGGTTTCAACGATTCAAAACGGATTTGTTAAATCCTCCCCGTGAATGTCAATTATTCTCAATGTATCATAAATTTCATTTTGAAATGCCCGCTGCTGTGATAGGCACCACACCAAGCCCCTGACACCACACTAAGCCTCTGACACCGCACCACTGCGGCCGCGGGTCCCCCACACGATCCGAGCACATTCTCGGAGACTATGCCCGAACAGTCTCCGAGCATTCTCGAACAACGAACACTTGAACATAAGATCGCAGCTCCGGGTATTAGTGTCTCATAATGGACTCGCCTAATTTGCTCTCCATTCATGTCTTGTTAAGTGATAACTCATCAAGTCAGTGATGGGTGCATAGAATTTGCATAATAGAAGTACTCTGTACTGGTAGGTCATTCATAGATTCATACACGGAACTATTTCAAACGAAGGCTCCCAAGGTTGTATATTCTATTCACCAAACAATCAAAAGATAAACGCATCTAGTAGCATCGCGGCAGCTGTGGCACGTTCAATCGGAATGCCTCATCATGACTGACTAATTGCTTGACTACCGTACCCAGGGAGACAGCAGGTTTCAACGATTCAAAACGGATTTGTTAAATCCTCCCCGTGAATGTCAATTATTCTCAATGTATCATAAATTTCATTTTAAAGTATTAGGATACCAAGAGAAAGAGGAGGTAGGGACTGTATACTTGTAGGGAGTTCGGGAAAGCGGGAGCAACTTGAGCAAGTAAGGAGAAGTTACTTCTTCGATTAATTTGTGAAGGCTCCGGTCCTAGTTCCCTACTCCTGAATTAGAGGAGAGGTAGGAACTATAGGGAGTTGGGGAAAGCGGGAGCCAGTGAGAAGAGAAATTACTTCTTCAACTAGTAGTACTCATAGTTCCCTACTCCTTCGATTAATTTGTGAAGGTTCCGGTCCCAGTTCCCTACTCCTGAATTCAAGGTGAGACAGCCTGGTTCCCCTAATATGCTTGGAGGAGGCTGGTTTCATGGTTTCCCCTCTACTATTGGTTCTCGCTGGCAATGAACCACATCGGGACAAAGAATAGGACCCTGGACTCGGGACGGTAGTTGGGATTTGGGTCGGACCTATTCGGTTTCAGGATTTGGGTCAGACTCGTTTGGTTTCGGGAAAGAATGTTCAGCCCGCCCCCCTGGGTCAGACACCAAATACTTCTTGGGGTATGTATGGACCAACTAGTTTGACCTAGCGTAACACTCTGGGTTTGAAATAGGAGTTGTTGGGTTCGAGACCCGTCTGGTTTTCCTCTCTCTGAAAGGAATGTAAAAAGATGATAAAATGGATTTGTGCCCAAAATGATCCCACAACGGGAAAACATATGGAATCTCATTAGTTTTGACCCATAGGCTATTTACACTTTGAATACTGATGAAAGTTCCACCGAAAAAGTTTACAAAAACTTGTCATATAAACTAGTTTTAGATTTTTTTTGGTACTCGTCAGTATGGGAAAATGGAAAACACCCCTAAAGGCGTACACAGGGTCCACTAGTTCAACCAGCCGATGCCGGTGGAAAGCAGGAAAGCCTTTAGTAGGTTAAAACACAGAGTACAAATGGCTTCCGTGGCGAATGTAATGGTTACCAGACCCTGTGATTTGACCTTTCGACTGCAATTTTCCTGCTTTCCGTAGAAGCAATTGTACCACGGTCTCCGTACTCTGTGCAAGGGTCATTTGATAAATTGGAATTTGATAAATACTTGGTATGAACCCCATACGACCAATTTCGCAGTGACACTGCAAAGTTGGGCTTTATACGACTGAGTATCTAAATCTGCAGATTTCTCAAACAACCCTCGCCACGTACATAGCTTCTTGAAATGACCATACTAGACCGAAGCTCTAAATTGGTTGAGTGAACTGTCTGGGGTTCGAATCCCCGCCGATTCGGATTTCCTTTATCGAAAAAACCTCGTTGGCAGATAGAAAGAGTCAATGGTGTGTGGCGAGCTCTGAATTTGGGTCCTTTAGTCCCATAGAAAACTAGAATTGTTTCTGATTCCAATTGGAACCAAAGTTCGGAGACCCTGAAATCTTACCCTAGACTCCCTAGACTCTAGGGACCTAGAGTATTATAGCATTCAAGGGACACTTGGCCATAAGGACATACTAATCTTAGGGCTTCAAGGGTCACCTAGTTATTTTGATGTAAATAATAATATTATGGGCCAAATACCCGGAGTTGTCAGTCAAAATATTTCACGGAAAAAGTATGATACAATACTGTACAATGCTCTGGGGTAAGAGAGGTACCTAAAGATCAGTTTTTGAGAACTGAAAACTTCTAATGCCATCATGACCTTTGATAGCACACTAGGCAAAACGTTGTAAAAGGAGGGATATTACAAGTTTAAAACACTTATTACGAGTCTTCATACTAAAATTTGAGCAATTACCGCCAAAGGTATCAAATGCACGCTATATCATTTCATTATAATCACATATTAGAAAGTTAGAATTGTTAGAAATTGTTCCTCCTAAGGTTGAGCAACCTCCGTGGCCGAGTGGGTATCACACTAGACTTGCACGCAGGAGGGTTCGATTCCCGGCGGGGTCGAAGTTCTTTCGGCTCTGTGCTTGAAGCTTGAAGTTCGGGGTGCACTCAGCCTCATGAGAACGATTGAGTAGCTACTTTAATCGAGTAACGACCAGTGGCGGCATTACCAGTGTAAAAAGGTTCATGATACGGTACAGTGGTTTTAGGAACACTTTGTATTACAAAGTTTGCAAGCATAGAAAAGAAAAGTAAAAAGGTAGACCTAAATTCACAACTTACGTCTTTTACTTCAAAAGACTTCATTTTAAGTTCTTCAAAACTTCAAGAGGGGGCGGAATTAAGGTCAACGTAAGTGGCAAAACAAGGAAAATACTGCAGAAATGCAAAATATTTTACAATTAGGATAATCATTGCCTCTAAATTTAATAAGTATTTCTCAAGTCCATTAAAGAGTGCCATTAAGAAAGTACACCTTTTTGGTGAAGTACGAAACGAGTTTGAAATGAAGACAAGCAATAAAACATGGTAATATTCTTGATGGAGATAAAGGAAATATTTGAAGCAATAAAGTGAATTTGAACGTTAAAAAAGTGGGAATATTAAAACAACCAAAGAAATTACGGAACGTAATAAAGAGGCAAGATATCAAACGGTCAATTGCCAAGATGTAATTGTGAAGGGACGAGATATGTAATGAAATGTTGAAAGACACGGTAGATTTGTCAACCATCGTTTGGCATGAAACGCAGAAAACAGAAGTCAAATGAAGATTAATTACTGTTTGGAAGAAAACAGGTGGCGATAATGTCGATTTTTGATTGGTTGGAACTGTTGGAAGGAAAGAGATAATGGAACAAATTGATGGGCTAATAACTTCATGTGTAGAATACTTTTTGAAATTTTAGTCATGTTTTGCAACACTAGATGAGTGAATTTTCCATGAGTACTGTAGACTACAATAACTTCATGTGTAGAATACTTTTTGAAATTTTAGTCATGTTTTGCAACACTAGATGAGTGAATTTTCCATGAGTACTGTAGACTATAGCGGATTTTTCACGATCCAATTTATGCAATTCTCAATGAAATATTACTATAATAACTTCATGTGTAGAATACTTTTTGAAATTTTAGTCATGTTTTGCAAAACTAGATGAGTGAATTTTCCATGAGTACTGTAGACTATAGCGGATTTTTCACGATCCAATTTATGCAATTCTCAATGAAATATTACTATATTCAGGTTTCATTTGAAATTGACCAAAGTGATATTCCAGTTGGTTTTCATCAAAACACATTCCTAATGGTGAGAGAAAGGATGCTTCCCAAATCTAGAAAGTGTCATGTTGAAAACTATGTACCACGTCGATGAATTTCAAATTGGTTCTGATTGACAATCAGTTGAGAGAAAATTGATTTTGAAGCTAAAAAACCTCATTGCATTGATTGAAAAAATGAAAGTGAAGTCCAAAGAGGAGATTTTGAAAATGGTGGTAAGTAGAGAACCTTTAGTTCCTATATGAGGACAAATAAAGGATTCTATTAATGGGTTAGTAAACAGATGAAATACGGGTGTTAGTAAACGGCAGAAATGAGTTAGCAGAGAAATATTTTGGAAGAAAGTTAGAACATAAGAGATTGAAAATTAAAGAAAACGATGTAGAAGTGGTCAGATTGGGAAATCTATTACGTTTCACCTTCTGTGTGAAACATTCTTCGTAATTGGTAAGTAGAGAACCTTTAGTTCCTATATCAGGACAAATAAAGGATTCTAGTAATGGGTTAGTAAGCAGATGAAATGAGTTAGTAAACGGCAGAAATGAGTTAGTAGAGAAATATTTTGGAAGGAAGTTAGAACATAAAAGGTTGAAAATTAAAGAAAACGATGTAGAAGTGGTCAGATTGGGAAATCTATTACGTTTCACCTTCTGTGTGAAACATTCTTCGTAATATTTACCCCAAGACCAAAAATTACTTACATAAAAGATCATTTGTGACAGCTGATTTCCATTATTGTGTAATGTTGAAACAATAAACTAAAGCAAGAGAATTCTAGATCGCATCCATCACATTTCCTGAAAGTCAAGAGCTGAGTCAGCTGAGACCAATTTGAAATTTCCTTGAGAAAGATCCTCTGAGAAGTTTGCATCGAAATATTTCGGTGAGATTCCAATTGTGGTCTGATGTCATTCTTTATAGCATGATAAATTCTGAGGTTGATGATTTAATATCAGATTTGGTTCATTGCTATTGGTAACCTCTTTTCCAGAATTGTATACGTATGATTGGATTGGTTCTGCAGGAGTTGTCATGATTTGAGTCACTGATCACGCGCTGTGTTTCTCAATCTCAAGTGGGTTCAAGTGTGATTGGATTGGTTCTGCAGGAGTTGTCATGATTTGAGTCACTGATCACGCGCTGTGTTTCTCAATCTCAAGTGGGTTCAAGTGTAATAGATAGACGCTCATTAGCGAAGAGAAGTGATGCTTGACTAGATGGAAGAGTATGTTGACCTTGTCAACTAAAGTGAAGATAACAGCTGACAGTAGTAATGCTGTATTGACTTTCTTTTAAAACATCGTGTGACTTGTGGGAACATCCAATTCAAGGTGATACATTTCACCAAGTCTTCGATAGACGGCCATTTCATTGTGAGCAAGAGGAACATCGTTATCAGTCTAGACATGATGCTTGTGTGAGTGTTTGGAGTGTCCTGCATGGTGATGACCGTGCTTGGCATGTCCCAGATGTTTGTGTGCGTGTTCAGCGTGACCGCCATGATGATGACCATGACCAAAGTCTCCGCCATGACCGTGCTAGAGTGTCCTGCATGGTGATGACCATGCTTGGCATGTCCCAGATGTTTGTGTGCGTGTTCAGCGTGACCGCCATGATGATGACCATGACCAAAGTCTCCGCCATGACCGTGCTTGTGTTCGGCACTTCCGTGATGATGATGTCCGTGACCGAATTTACCTCCGTGGTGATGGCCATGTCCGAAGTCACCTCCGTGGTGATGTTTGTGTGCAGCAGATCCGTGATGTTCATGTCCGTGACCGAAGTCTCCTCCGTGACTGTGTCCGTGTCCAAAGTCACCACCATGATGATGTTTGTGAGCAGCAGATCCGTGATGAGAGTGACCATGACCGAATTTACCTCCGTGATGATGTCCGTGACCGAAATCTCCTCCGTGGTGATGCTTGTGTTCAGCGCTTCCTTTGTGGTGGTGACCATGACCGAAATCTCCTCCATGATGATGTCCGTGTCCGAAATCACCGCCGTGATGATGCTTGTGTGCGGCGCTACCTTGATGATGATGTCCATGACCGAAATCTCCTCCATGGTGATGTTTGTGAGCAGCACTTCCGTGATGAGAGTGTTTGTGTTCAGCGCTTCCCTTGTGGTGATGACCGTGACCGAAGTCTCCTCCATGATGATGCTTGTGGTCGGCACTTCCAGAGTGATGATGTCCATGACCGAATTCTCCACCGTGATGATGTCCGTGACCAAAGTCACCACCATGTGAGTGCTTGTGATCAGCGCTTCCAGAATGATGATGGCCGTGACCGAATTCTCCTCCATGATGATGTCCGTGACCGAAATCACCACCGTGATGATGTTTATGTTCGGCACTTCCGTGATGAGAGTGGCCATGACCGAATTTACCTCCGTGATGATGTCCGTGACCAAAGTCACCGCCGTGGTGATGCTTGTGTTCAGCGCTTCCTTTGTGATGATGACCATGACCGAAGTCTCCTCCGTGATGATGCTTATGGTCAGCGCTACCATGATGGTGATGTCCATGACCGAATTCACCTCCATGGTGATGGCCGTGACCAAAGTCTCCTCCATGATGATGTTTATGGTCGGCACTACCATGGTGTTGATGTCCGTGTCCGAACTCACCTCCGTGGTGGTGACCGTGTCCAAAGTCACCACCATGGTGGTGCTTGTGTTCAGCAGAACCTGAATGATGATGGGCGTGATGAGCTTCTCCCTCGTGGTGATGCTATTCGTCCCTTCACAATTCCATCTTGGCAATTAACCGTTTGATATCTTGCCTCTTTAATACGTTCCGTAATTTCTTTGTTTTAATATTCCCACTTTTTTAACGTTCAAATTCACTTTATTGCTTCAAATATTTCCTTTATCTCCATCAAGAATATTACCATGTTCTTGTCCCTTCAGAATTCCATCTTGGCAATTAACCGTTTGATATCTTGCCTCTTTAATACGTTCCGTAATTTCTTTGATTGTTTTAATATTCCCACTTTTTTAACGTTCAAATTCACTTTATTGCTTCAAATATTTCCTTTATCTCCATCAAGAATATTACCATGTTTTATTGCTTGTCTTCATTTCAAACTCGTTTCGTACTTCACCAAAAAAGGTGTACTTTCTTAATGGCACTCTGTAATGGACTTGAGAAATACTTATTAAATTTGGAGTCAACGAATATCCTAATTGTAAAATATTTTGCATTTCTGCAGTATTTTCCTTGTTTTGTTACTTACGTCCACAAACTCTCCATAACAAGAGGGAAAATTCAACAAGCTATTGCAAGGTGGAACACATTTTCGCTACCAAAGACGAACCTCTTTCCTCTAAAAATAGAATAAAATCAACTCGAGAAAATTGAAACTCTTTTCAGTCTTTCCACAAGTGAGAAAGAGGTTTCAAGTATTATCGAGTCTTCTTTGGTCCAAGATATTTTTTGTGTCTATTGTGTTCCACTTGAACATCGGTAAACATCCAACTCCACTTCCAAAGAAAAGAACTTTTCAATCCTTGTTGAGAACTCCCTCCTTCCTTCCTTTGCAACAATGGCTTGTGAATTCCTGCTTGCAATTTTTTTTACTTTCTACAATATTTACCATATAGCTCTTTTAGACCCAATACCGCAATTACTTTTGCCAAGTTTGAATTTTCATTTACAAATATCTCGTATCACCGCAACAATGGCTTGTGAATTCCTGCTTGCAATTTTTTTACTTTCGACAATATTTACCATATAGCTCTTTTAGACCCAATACCGCAATTACTTTTGCCAAGTTTGAATTTTCATTTACAAATATCTCGTATCAAGAGGCTATTGACCGATTAGATACGAAAATAATAGAAAGTAAAAATGAAATTTTGAACTGGTAAAATTGAGTGGTCTACGGATCTTGAATTCTTTCCCTTGCATTTCCTTTGTTTTTAGTTACCTTTGAAACAAACTGTGATATTTATTATTTTTACATTTTTTTTTTTTTTTTTTTTTTTTTTTTTTTTTGACCCGTTGCCAGAAAAGAGTAGAAGGGTCAATTTTGTGGCAAGAGCGGAGCCTACACGGGTTTTGACAATTCTCCGTCAAGCGTGAAATATTTGTCGGTATCAGAATATTATCGCGGTACCTCGAGCGTACTAGACGTCCCTATCACTTCTACCTAAATATCCCTGCGGCCCCATCTCTTCCACCTAAATGGTCTCAATAAAGCACGGATGAATGTTGAAAAATCTCATGAAAATAAAATTTTGCACTGCTCTCTTAATGTTCCAAGTTGGCAACCCTGCCAACACTGTTCCCCCGCCTGTTCCTCGTTTAATGTCGTTTGTTCGCCCCGAAGGGAACATTCTAATCTCGTGATGAATGCAAATTGTTATTGCACCTTGTATGAGAAATTTTCGAATACATTATTCACGGGTGGTTGGATTTCGTGTGGGGGACCCGCGGCCGCAGTGGTGCGGTGTCAGAGGCTTAGTGTGGTGTCAGGGGCTTGGTGTGGTGCCTATCACAGCAGCGGCGGGCATTTCAAAATGAAATTTATGATACATTGAGAATAATTGACATTCACGGGGAGGATTTAACAAATCCGTTTTGAATCGTTGAAGCCTTTTCCTAATAGTAACACACTGTATGTACACATGATTATTGTACATGGAAAACGTACATATAAATACATAATTACATACATAAGCGTATACATAATTTACACATAGCCACGCTACATAATTTAAACATAGCTACATAATAGTGGGGGGTTATTATTAACATGTCGTGGTTAAAGGCTTTACGCCATAGCGCGGCTATACATAGTCGGGAATTAGTGCTAAAGACGGGGAGTTAATGCTATAGTTGGGGGTTGATAAATAATAAACGTTGTACTACTTGTGTTAGGGTTGATTGGATTTTCCTTGTAGGGCCAAGTTTTCACCGCTGAAGTGTAAACTTCACTACACGCAAAGCGGAGTTGAGCTAAAAACTGATGCACTATATCACTGCCCGAATAGGGGACTAAAGAGTAAGTTAATCCTAGCACCCAACAGTAGGCCATTACTATAGTTAACTCTGTCTGAAAAGTATGCAGTGTCATTTTATACCCTGCTTCGGTGGTGTAGTGGTCAAGGCGCTCGCCTGGTAAACAGGAGTGCGTGGGTTCAATCCCAGTCGAGGTATGGAATTTTATCCTCAATATAAATTGAGAAATTGACCACAATAATAGTAGTAGCCTACTGCTAGAGTAAAGGGACTTTTCAGTCCTATGCGAGCAGTATAAATAAGCACTATTTATGTTCCAACTTCCTTCCAAAATATTTCTCTACTAACTCATTTCTGCCGTTTAAGTACTAACCCGTATTTCATCTGTTTACTAACCCACTAGGTACTAGAATCCTTTATTTGTCCTGATATAGGAACTAAAGGTTCTCTACTTACCACCATTTTCAAAATCTCCTCTTTGAACTTCACTTTCATTTTTTCAATCAATGCAATGAGGTTTTTTAGCTTCAAAATCAATTTTCTCTCAACTGATTGTCAATCAGAACCAATGTTAAAATTTTCATGAGATTTTTCAACGTTCATCCGTGCTTTATTGAGACCATTTAGGTGGAAGAGATGGGGCCGCAGGGATATTTAGGTAGAAGTGATAGGGACGTCTAGTACGCTCGAGGTACCGCGATAATATTCTGATACCGACAAATATTTCACGCTTGACGGAGAATTGTCAAAACCCGTGTAGGCTCCGCTCTTGCCACAAAATTGACCCTTCTACTCTTTTCTGGTTTCAAGAGTTCTCCTTACATTTGTAGCCCAAATCAAATGTCAGCCCAAAGCAATCACCTGAGGGGTGATCGAGAGGCTGACGAAAATCGCCGACCCCGTCTGAACACTCTGAACACGGGAAAAGGCAAGGAAGACGAAAGACCCTAGTTGTTCGGTCACAGTTTTAGAAAGAACAAAAGGAAATGTAAAATTCTCAAGCTTTCAGTAATGACTTGACCCGTTGCCAGAAAAGAGTAGAAGGGTCAATTTTGTGGCAAGAGCGGAGCCTACACGGGTTTTGACAATTCTCCGTCAAGCGTGAAATATTTGTCGGTATCAGAAATCACCCCTCAGGTGATTGTTTTGGGCTGACATTTGATTTGGAATACAAATGTAAGGAGAACTCTTGAAATTGAACGGCATTTCTTATACTTAGTCTTTAGTATTAATCCGTTTTAGTAGTCATCAATCAGCACTAACTAACAGAACGAATACTGGGTAACCACAATCTGGGGTTCGACTCCTACTGAAATTCCTTGGAACACCCTGAATGTTACTCATCCGCGTCAGTGGTAACAACTGTACAGATGAATGAAATATTATTTTCATAATGAGTTCAAGCACTGTAAAAAATAAAACAGCGGAGCGGAGCGAGTGATTATTCTCATCAGAAGCAAGTTGTTCACATATTGTTATCAATACATATATTCTCGTCGGAGTTGGAGTTTGGTGGAGTAGATGCACTAATTATTTCCCCTACCCGTCCGTCGTCCTAGAGTTATGAATCTATCAATGCATTTATCTAGGCACTCAATGCGAACAAGGCTCACCTGAACAAACACAATGGCGTTATTTATCACCGGCAAATCTCCGTGTTTATTTATACGCCAGATGCTGTGATTGTGCAGTACATTGCCATTATTTCCTCGCGGTGACGTATATTGTTTTGCTGAAAACTAACCTAGGTGAAACTCACAACTTTCTGCTGAAATCCTAGGTGACATTTGAACTTTCCAAGGTGGGAAGGTTCTCAGATTTGTGGGGGTTTCCAAGAATTGTTCTTTTACAATACTTTATACTGTATCTTTCAATAATGTGATGATAGATGTGGTGAGTTCTTGAAAGGTGGGATCATGCATTTTGCTAAAGCTTGTAATTTCAAGACTTTTCCGTTGAAACCATGGCTTGGCTTTTGTTCGTTTTCCAGATATTGGCGGTTTGCCTTACTGGACTTAGTTTGGCCAAGACAGAGGAGAATGCCGTGGCGGAGACTGCCGTAGACTTGGTGGGCGCTGAAGGGTAAGTCAATGAATTTCCCGAATATTTCTCAAACTTGTGTACAGTAAAGTATTATGTAAGAATTTCGTAATAACTCAGGGCAGGGTAGACCCCAAACAATTTTGTAAACATAAACTTAGCTTATAATATTTGTTAAACAATGTAAAAGTTTTGGAAAAATATTGATAGTAGCTTGTTTATCTTCTAAAAGTTCAAGATGTATACAAGAGTACTCGAAACATTTCACACCAGAACGAACTTTTGACAAAACTTTATCATAAGCGTAGGATATGACTAGACGAAACTTTGAGAGGAAATATTTTGCTAACCATGTCACCTCATGTACTGTTAATTAACTTTCTTTGTAACAAGAGAAGACAAAATTCCTCTGAAGAAATTTCCTGCTCAAGTTCCTGTCTAGTTTTATCAGGCGTTGACTGACAAAACGCTGTACATAATAGCGTCGGCACTTTGAGACACAAACTGACCAACACAAGCTTCATCCTTGTCAGTTGTGTTATAGAGAAATTTCCTGCTCAAGTTCCTGTCTAGTTTTATCAGGCGCTGACTGACAAAACGCTGTACATAATAGCGTCGGCACTTTGAGACACAAACTGACCAACACAAGCTTCATCCTTGTCAGTTGTGTTATAATTATTCCACTACAGAATTCACTCCAAAATCCACAATCATATTCCGTTTCTATTTAATGTCTCCTTTTCCTTTCCGGTTCCTTCTTCCTTTAATTTCAACGTGACCAATGCTGAATTGACTTTTTTTTTACTTTCGATTTTTGTAAATAGAATTTGTTGTATGTTATTTTGTTTAATAATTCACTATTACTATTGTTTGACAACAGACTTGTTGTCGGGGTATCATTTCTGGATACTTTGTGGTGTTTTTTATTGTATTAGTTTACTATTAAGTGTTATTGCTAATTGTTACCTGTTATTCTCGCAGACCCTCGTGCTATATATTCTGGTTAGGACTTTTTTTTTATATCGTTAATTAATTATTCATTTAATTTTATTTTATTTGTACTATTGCCACGTGCAAGTTGTTAACACAAATGAAGCATCGGGAAAATGATTGACAAAAAATATAATCATTTTTCAATTAATCCTTCTAAACGGATTTCAGGGAATTTTTAGCTATTTTTATTTCATATCTACATACACTTTTGCTTTGTTTTTTTGCTACCAATTCACAATTTTCAAATCAAATTACTCGTATCCAATTACAATAAAATTAATGAAAGGATTTTTTAGTACAAGAATTTAATTTAATGGCTTTGTTTTGTCCAAATCACACTTTGATAATTTGATATCAATCGAATGTTCAATTCAATTGGGATTTTCTCAGCTCAGTAAAATCGACAGTCTTAAAAAACAGTAGTTCAATTGCAGGCAATTGAGGTTTGAGAATTAGAATTAATGAAAGGATTTTTAGTACAAGGTTTTAATTTAATGGCTTTGTTTTGTCCAAATCACACTTTGATAATTTGATATCAATCAAATGTTCAATTCAATTGGGATTTTCTCAGCTCAGTAAAATCGACAGTCTTAAAAAACAGTAGTTCAATTGCAGGCAATTGAGGTTTGAGAATAAGCATAAAATTAGTATTGAACTCCACTAAAAAATAGGCATATTTTATTCAAACATTTCACAACACCAATTTCAAATCCACTCATGCATTAACTTAACACCAACTTTTCGCTCATTAAACGAAAAACCTCTCTCTCTCGAGTTTAGTACAAACCATACAAAAGCGGCTGATGGGGGTTTTTCTCCTCAAGCCATTCCCAATACAAATTTCCTTCCACTTTTTCCACATTTTTTCCTGTTTTTTCACATTCTCATTTGCAGAGTGCTTCATAATTTAACCCAAATTATATGGGGATATATATAATTTATCCGCAAATTATATGACGATATATATAAAAAACCATAAAAAATTGCTCACCTCTATTGACTCAGAGTTGTTTGTTAAGTTTTAATTATAATTTTTTTGATATAGGTTTTGTTTTTTCCATTTGCTATTTACTTTTATTTGTATATTTTAGTTTTTTTTAATGCTACCATTACCTATGTTACCTATTTACTCATATTTATCCATGATGTTTGCCAAATAAATCTAAAGGATTTTCATTTATAAATAAACAAAACTTGTTTGATATCTTGCTTATTTGAAAAGAATACCTCAATTCAATGTAGATCGAGAAATAACTGTTACACTTCACAGGTAGAACAGATATTTCTCTGTCTACATTCAATATGGACCTTCACAAAGTTACTGAAGCATCCATCCAGATACCTCAATTCCTTTAGAAACATCCCTTTAGTCTTTTTACTTTCTATTACTACAGTATAGCGGAGCTATACTAGTAATGAAAGTATTGCAATCGGTCCAAATTTTCAAAATCGGGAATTATTTCTCTTTTCTCTATCTACATTCAATATGGACCTTCACAAAGTTACTGAAGCATCCATCCAGATACCTCAATTCCTTTAGAAACCTCCCTTTAGACTTTTTACTTTCTATTACTACAGTATAGCGAGCTATACTAGTTTTACTTTCTATTACTACAGTATAGCGAGCTATACTAGTTTTTTTTTTTTTTTTTTTATAGGAGGGCCGAAGGGGAAGCCGTGGTTTGAAACAAAAGCCTAGCTTGGTTGTGTGTTGTGGCCGGTGTATTAAGATATTATCTCGTTACAAAACATGAGGATAAAGCGCACCAGCCTAGCCGAGTGCATCGAAACGTCACGGCTAGGCGAGCGTATCAGCAATGTCTGTACATGGATCATTGTATCATTTACTCGAGTACAACCTGTATCAGGGGTTTCCAACTTCCATGTGTATGCGGGCCACATGCTGCATTGGCATCAGGTACTTCGCGGGCCACATACACAGGGGAGCAGGTCCGTATCCAGACTTTTCTTGAGGGGATTGGGGGTGAATGCTCAATTTTCGGAGTCCACCCCATGGTAAAAGAGCAGAAATCAAGTCCGAGGGGGGACCACCCTACAAGGCAACATGTGGTCCGCGGGCCGCTAGTTGGAAATCGCTGACCTATATCAAGTAGTGTATATAGAGTTGACTGTATTATGTATTTGAGTACATTATACTCGTATCAACTGACTGTATTAGTACTATTAAGAGTACATATTATATCCACCAGAGTTGACTATATTAGTAGTACATACATACTCGTATATCCACTAGAGTTGACATTAGTAGGACTCACATGACCGTACACATATCATTTAATATGAATAAAAGTAGACATTGTCTAGCCTGGTAGTCATTGTCTTTCATACAGGGAGGTTGTGATGATTCGTATTGCTTTCCTCGGAAGACATTGTTAAGTCCACACGTGTAGTCGACGGGCGTCGATCGATGTCGCCTGAAACCGTCAGACTGCCTCGACAACGCAGTTTCACGACGGTTGACGACGGAAATTCCTAGATTGTTGCAAAAAATATTTCCGGATTGTTGAAAAACAATGTTTCTGATTAATAGTGTGCATCTTGTATGAGGACTTGAGATTCGCAAATGGGGAAGTTGTCAGCTTTTTAGTGACGCAAAGTTGACGGAGCTCCCAACAGCCCTGTCCCTCCAGATTGCCTCTTCACTCCCCCTATCCCCCTGTCCCGCAGTTTGCCTCTTCGCCTCTTCTTCAGCGTTGAAAGGTTATCAAAACAGTCGGAATTATAATGAGGAGGCAGAAGCATTACTTGAGCTTTCTCTGTGTGACGTGGAAAACGCTCGGAAATGGTCTCAAGGGAGGTGATGGTGGAGGGAAACGAGCTAAGCTGCAGAGGACGGTGGAGAAAGTAAGAGGAAGACTGGTGGAAGAGAGAATTAAGCTAAGTACGAGGAGGAGGAGATGAAGAAATTTAGGAGAACACTAGAGAGGAGGAAAATGAACGAATTAGGAGGAGAGTGAGCTAAGGCGGGAAAGGTGGTCGAGAAGGGGAAGGAACTCTTTAAGAGGAGGTGGTAAAGCAGAAGGAACTAAGAAGTGGTGGTGGAGAAGAATTGAGCAAAGCTGCGGAAGGCGATGAAGTAAGGGGAAATAACTGTGCATAGGTATTGGGGTAGGAGAACCAACTTAGACATCAGCAGGAAGGAGGAAAATGAGGAACAAGCTAAGCTGTGGAGGAAGGGGAAGGAACCTCTAAAGAGGAGGAGAAGGAGCTAAAAGATGGGGGGAAATGAACGAATCTGGGGAAGGTAGGTAATGATGAAGGAAGAGGAAAAAAGTTCTAAATAGGTAGCGAAAGAGGAGAAGGAGCAGAAGGAGCTAAGTGATGGGGAGGGGGAAACGAAGTAAGCTGTTGAGGACGGTGTTGGAGGAGGAGAAAGGAACTTCAGAAGGTGGCGAAGGAGGAGAATCTGGGAAAGTGGAGGGCAAAGGGATTGATGATGAGGGCAAGATGGAAAGTTTCCGACGTCATAATTTCACGCTTCACCTGGTTTCTTTACCGGCGGAACTGAAAAGCTGTATGCAGAGTTTTGGGGGAATCGGGGTCTCCAAGGGGAGTCCACAAGAAGATCGTTTGCGGACACAACCGTATTTGTGCATACTATCTATATTCCAATACTACTTACTTACTTTCCGTGTCCAGCTCGATCGTCAAATCTTGTCCATCCAGAAAAGAGCGGTCAAGTACTTATATTCCAATTATTGAATACTTACTTCCTCTATTCAAAGGAATTTGTTGAACGATTCTTAAGTACTTATACATATTCTTTTATTTTGGCTGTTTGCAAGTTTGAGTTCGGAACTCTTGTTGTCCTTTCCAGTTACTATACTTGAGGTGGAAATCATTTCTGAGGGTGTAAATATCTTAATATCATGACTACGGTACTACCATGAGACCTATGTTAGTAAGTTAGTTTTGAGCATGAGCGGAACCTTCCTTGTTTTGCAGTTAAGGAACGACCTAATTCATTCCTAAATTTGATTGTTTCACGGTGTGTATCTTTTGACTTCGCGATCTGGGAATGGAGGAGACGCAACATCTTTTCAAAATGCAAGGTACTTCAAATATCTTCAAAAATTTCCGAGCACTTACTCTGGACGGGGCTTCAAGTTTTGTTCAGTGCAAGTAGAAAGTTCATTTTACGCAACCTTAGGAGGAACGATTTCTAACAATTCTAACTTTCTAATATGTAATTATAATGAAATGATATGGCGTGCATTTGACACCTTTGGCGGTAATTGCTCAAATTTTAGTATGAAGACTCGTAATAAGTGTTTTAAACTTGTAATAGCCCTCTTTTACACTATTTCTCCAGTCCCTCCTTTTATATTATTTTAATGGACTTTTGAGTGGAAAACTTTTAGGTGAGGTTAATGCCCGGGAGCGTTCTCTACCACCTAACCTGCGAGCTCTATTTCCGCCACCCTCTAACTCCGTACACGGAAAGCTCACATTGAGGCCTAGGTGTAGGGGTAAACAGCCCTAAAGGATGGGTTGAGCTACTACGAATCTATACCCTCCAAGTTAACTAGGCTGGCTCAAGTTCTGTTCGGTTTATTAATTTACATATTACGTATAACCAGTTTATTGAACGCCATGAACGCCATCTCATATGACCAATGTTTTAATGTTCATTTAATGCTATAGCAATTAATTCTGTGTCTATGTACATAACATCCTATTATGAATTCTACATGCATATACAGTGTGTAAACTATTTATGTACATGGACTTATGTGTACAGGAGAGGTGTTGAATACAAAGTTTACAGTGTCTGGTCACAATTATACAGGGTGTCCCGCAATTATACAGGGTGTCCAAAAAATGAGGATACTAAAATTTTAAACGGTGATTTTATGGGATAAAATAGAAAATGTGAAAAATGAGCATGCCAAATTTTAAAGGAGGGTTAAAATGAGACTTTTCTACATGCTTTTGCTTTAACTTAAGATCTTTGTTTGTTTCTATGGGTCAGAGATCTGTAACTGTAACCAAATTTTGAGCCCTTTTACTTGACCAACAGACTTGGAACTTTTTACATTTGTGTCTTTTGGATGGTAAATTTTCTATCAAAATGTATATTGTATAATCTATCAAAAAATATGGAAGCTTATGTAATAAAAGCATGTATTTTTTATTTATACACAGGTGTTCCGAAAATGGAAAATTATCTCAAATTGAGGTGCAGGGGTTCTCATTTGCGGCTCTAAAATAGAATTGAATTTTCGTCACCATTCCCAACAAAATCACTCCTTCAAGTTTCAGTACTTCAACTTTTTGATCACCCTGTATAAATAACCGGATTCAGAGAAGCTTTGTCCAAACCAATTGAAAACAAATCATGAACTTGGTTTTTTTTTATGTCTGTTTTAAGTTGCCATCAACTTGTGCTTTGACATGAAGGTATGAATAAAGATAACCTGGTAATTTATGGCTTCATCTTTAGTTCTGATGTGACATTTGATTGATGTCGATTTTGCGATATTGACACTTTGTCTTTTTTTATTATTATTTTAGAAGTCTCTGTTTACTGTTTAAGCATTTGCTTTTACTTCTTTAGTCTCTATTTTAGAATTTACAATTTTATCGTTTGACTATTTTTCTTTGGATTACAAAGTGAATTTGAATGGTTTCTTTGATAAACAAATAGTAGATAGTGATTCTGTAGTCAGTTGAGATGTAAGACTAAACAAGTCTGCCTAAGAGATAAGAGATTTTGACTAGCTTTGTTTGAATCAACACAGTAGCAAATTTAAAACTTGTTATCTTGAGGATTGGACAAATTATATGCTTGCTATATTTTCTTTTGTTTTTCAAAATAAAAGCAAAAACTATAAAAATCCTAAAAAAAGGGAGGAAAAATGAAAAGTTGGAGTTTAAACTTACAAAAGCGGTTGCGAAAGTCATTGTATCCAATAGAGATGAATGTAATCCAATGAGATAATCAGTACACAAAAGTCAGTGAAAATTGACACTATAAATCTTCACGTATAACTTTAAGACAACTACTACCGACATGACATACCTAATACTGACATGACTGTATGAATGATTGTATGAATGATGACTATACAACATGAAGTAAAAATAGGTACATATTTATTCATTGTATTATATATGTATAAAAAACAATTTGCTTTCTCTTTAATTTCTCCTTTTTTTTTTATTTATGTAGGTACCTACTTAATTTTTCTCTGTTATTATTATTATTAGTTCAACACACCCTAAACATTTCCCCTTAAAAATTACAACCCGACACCAGCAATGTGCTGAATGGGTTGTAAAAACTTTTCACATTTTTTTTTTTTTTTATTTTCAATATCATTATTTTTTTTTTCAATTATTACTGTTATTTGTTGTAATGTGTGATTTATTTATGTAAATAAATGAAAAGTATTCTTATTAAAAAAAAAAAATACCTAAAAGTGCACAAGTAGCTACTTCAGCGATGTTCAATTTTTACTTTCTATTACTACAGTATAGCGGAGCTATACTAGTAATGAAAGTATTGCAATCGGTCCAAATTTTCAAAATCGGGAAATGGTTGGAAATATCCGTTTTGGGATCCCCTGATGTCAAAAAAGTGATTTTTAGCCCATGGTCTGTACGTAACGTACGTACGTACGTAACGTACGTACGTACGTAACGTACGTACGTACGTAACGTACGTACGTACGTAACGTACGTACGTACGTAACGTACGTACGTACGTAACGTACGTACGTACGTAACGTACGTACGTACGTAACGTACGTACGTACGTAACGTACGTACGTACGTAACGTACGTACGTACGTAACGTACGTACGTACGTAACGTACGTACGTACGTAACGTACGTACGTACGTAACGTACGTACGTACGTAACGTACGTACGTACGTACGTACGTACGTACGTGCGTACATACATACGTACAGACCATGGGCTAAAAATCACTTTTTTGACATCAGGGGATCCCAAAACGGATATTTCCAACCATTTCCCGATTTTGAAAATTTGGACCGATTGCAATACTTTCATTACTAGTATAGCTCCGCTAAACTGTAGTAATAGAAAGTAAAAAATCTGGTGTGAACATCACACGACTTTCCTTATCCTATTGAATGATGCTTATTTGAGTGTTCTTTTACCCTAACTTTTACAATATCTCTAACCGTTTTGTCGCTATAGCTGAAAACCGCCAAAAAACGGTCGAAATCTGTCAAAAGCGGTCAAAATACCGCCAAGCGCAGCAAACATCTCAACCAAACGTTTTGTGTTGCATCCTTATCACATTTAGGTTTTGTTTTTTCCATTTGCTATTTACTTTTATTTGTATATTTTAGTTTTTTTTAATGCTACCATTACCTATGTTACCTATTTACTCATATATTTATCCATGATGTTTGCCAAATAAATCTAAAGGATTTTCATTTATAAATAAACAAAACTTGTTTGATATCTTGCTTATTTGAAAAGAATACCTCAATTCAATGTAGATCGAGAAATAACTGTTACACTTCACAGGTAGAACAGATATTTCTCTGTCTACATTCAATATGGACCTTCACAAAGTTACTGAAGCATCCATCCAGATACCTCAATTCCTTTAGAAACCTCCCTTTAGACTTTTTTTTTTAGAATCTAAAGCCTCCTTTTCTCCTTCCCTTTTCTCTCAAGTCTTCTTCAACCTTATCTCTCCACCTCAGTTTGGGTCTCCCTCTCTTTCTCTTCCCCTGAATAGTTAGTCCTTCTCTCTCTCTCTCCTCTCTCTCTCTCCTCTCTCTCTCTCCTTTCTCTCTCTCCTTTCTCTCTCTCCTTTCTCTCTCTCCTTTCTCTCTCTCTCCTCTCTCCCTCTTCCCATGTATGGTTAGTTTATATCAGGCCATTCAATTAGGCAGGGCTTATTTTACTTACTCATTATCTGGCCTATCCATACTTGGCTACTACCAGCACAATTCCATGTTATATGGAAACCTGGACTCAATGTCTTACCTGGAAGCAAAGAAAAGAAACACAAAAGTCAGTGAAAATTGGCACTATCATAAATAGCCCGAGATATACCTAAAAGTGCACAAGTAAGTACTTCAGCGATGTTCAAGATTTTTTCTTTTTAAGAGTAAAAAACTTTTACTATACAAATCAAAATTAGCCCATTATTGGCCACTGGGTCAAAGACAGGAACGGAGTTATTATTAATTAGATTCATATTAGACATCACCCAAATTAGATAATGGCTTACCTTATTTTATAATTGACTAGGGTTCTTTGTGACGAGAAGAACACAAAGAACCCTAGTCAATTATAAAATAAGGTAAGGAACGGAGTTATTCCATCCCCCCCTTTTAAAAAAAAAAAATAATGCATTTTAACTCTGGAATACCAGATTTAGTTCCTTTATTTCAGATCAAATCTTTAACTTAAAATCCAGAAAAGCAGTAAGGACGAGAAGAATCTAAGGCGTATTTTCAGCAACTCCCTAAGGACAGAAGTTGGCATCAGGTGTGACTTGGCCTTTTGAGAGGACAAACATTGGTAAGTAATAGAAATAATCAATATGTTTTATTAATAAAAACTGTTGTTTTTTCAGAGTTTCGGGCATTGTAAGTAATAAATTCTCACTCTCAAGTCAGACTGAAGTCAATTTTGACCAATCAGATGTTTGGAATTAATGCTTCAATCACTTGGGGCCAGGGTACTTTGGTCATAAAATATGGGTGTTCGTTTATAAAGGCGACAAGTTTGACTACTATTTCAGGGTGTACCCAGGCGCCTTCGACGACCCTGTACATCGGATTATTTGCATTTCTCCAGTCTCTGTACATTTACTTTACTCTGTGTACCAGAGATACACAAATACTCTTTGCCTGTGATAATACGTACACTATGTACACCAGTGGTGTGAGGTCAGATTTTTAATAGGGGAAACTATAAACTCATATACATAAGCGGAACAAATTCCCTGACGACTCCTTGTTTACAAATTCCCTGACGACTCCTTGTTTACAAATTCCCTGACGACTCCTTGTTTACAAATTCCCTGACGACTCCATGTTTAAATTCCCTTACGACTCCTTGTTTACAAATTCCCTGACGACTCCTTGTTTACAAATTCCCTGACCACTCCTTGTTTACAAATTCCCTGACGACTCTTTGTTTACAAATTCCCTGACGACTCCTTGTTTACAAATTCCCTGACGACTCCTTGTTTACAAATTCCCTGACGACTCCTTGTTTACAAATTCCCTGACGACTCCTTGTTTACAAATTCCCTGACGGCTCCTTGTTTACAAATTCCCTGACCACTCCTTGTTTACAAATTCCCTGACGACTCCTTGTTTACAAATTCCCTGACGACTCCTTGTTTACAAATTCCCTGACGACTCCTTGTTTACAAATTCCCTGACGGCTCCTTGTTTACAAATTCCCTGACGACTCCTTGTTTACAAATTCCCTGACGACTCCTTGTTTACAAATTCCCTGACGACTCCTTAGTAAGTATTAGTGGATTCCAAGACCACCAAAGCGACATACCGTAAATGAGCTTATTTTTATTGTATTCCCCTTTTGAAAATCTCACTCCACGTCACTGACGTCTACTAGATATGCAATACGTTATACATATGTATATTCAGATGCAGAGAAGACATTTTTCAAGTCGTTCTTTTATGCATAATTCATGTGTGTAACACATACTTCCCTCATTCTTTACGGGAGTCAACGAGTTGAGTCCTGATGCTTTTAGGTCCACATAACCAATTCAGCCCGCTAAGTGGAAGGGTTCACATACGGATTGAGTCCCAAAAACTCCCATTTTCACAGGTTCATCGCAAACAAATATATGTTTTCAACAGCTAGGTATTCCTTTGACGAGTCAGATCCTAAAAAGGTCAACTAACTCATGATAGGAATTACACTTCGTACACGAATCAATTATGTAGTCCAATCAACGGCACGGTTGGTCCAGTATTATAGGGGCACGGTTGGTCCAGTGGTAACGCGCTTGCTTGCCATGCAGAAGGTCCCGGGTTCGAATCCCACCATCGACAAAAATTTGTCTTAGGGGTGCTCAAAGTGGGGTCATAAACGAGCGGTCATGGTCATTTACAATCACCAAATTTTGGACACCCCTAAGACCCCGTGGAGAGCTAAATATTGTACGTTCAATTCTTCAAATCATTCTTTTTTTTCCCTCTTCTTATTCTTCTTCCACCACTTTTTATTCTACTTCTCTGTTTTTTTCTCCTCCACTTCTTCTTCCATCAGGTTTTTTTTTTTTTTCAACTCTTCGGCCCGAAACACGATTGACCTTGCCAGCAAAATTTCACGCTGAGCAATTCGTTGATTTTGCTAGTTCTGGTACCTGCACCTCTGGTATCTCGTATGTTTATCTTCAGGTATTCTTCCATGGCTTTTGTTTTAAACCCATCGTTTTCCTCTTCTTCTTCTTCTTCTTCTTCTTCTTCTTCTTCTTCTCCTTCTTCTCCTTCTTCTCCTTCTTCTCCTTCTTCTCCTTCTTCTTCTTCTCCTTCTTTGTATTTTTCTTCTTCTTCTTCCTCCTCCTCTTCTGCTTCTTGGTCTTCTTCGTCTACTTGTGTTGTTTGGTATTTGATTCATCAGTGTTCACATTATTAATTTGTTCAACAACAAAGCAACAACTGATTTTGGTAACTCTTGGATACCAAGAACGAGTATGGTTCTAAAGATTCTAAAGGGGATTTACCGGACGTCAGTAATTTCCAAGATTCCCAGAAGAACGTCCACATTAGTGAAGAAGAAAAATCAACTGCATGCATTGACAAGACATAACTGTTGGAATTTCCGGAATGCGTTGATTCAAACCCGGATTTATCTTTCCAAGCATCTTGGACTCCCGTCAATCAAAACCAAAGACCAGGTATAGAGATACTAAGCCAAGAATCTCAAGATAAACCAAGAATCTCAAGAT
This sequence comes from Diaphorina citri, assembly GCF_000475195.1. Lineage (NCBI taxonomy): Eukaryota > Metazoa > Arthropoda > Insecta > Hemiptera > Psyllidae > Diaphorina > Diaphorina citri. The sequence goes on from NW_007377498.1 coordinate 162,222, forward strand.
AAACCAAAGATCTATAGGGTTAGCCAATCAAAAATTCAAAACTGATCGGGCAACAATAAGGGAGATAAAACGCGGGATAGATACACAATTATACAGGGTGTCCCGAAAATATTTTCCGGGTAATCGGTAAACTGCTCGAGTCATCAGTTCATCACATAAGAAAATTATATTAGCGCTAGGTCCCGGAGTTGTTTCCCACCCGGCGCGGATTTTATCCTGGAGGGATAAATTTCGTTCTCAGAACGGCTGGCTTTCTCCTATCCTGTCTTCCTTCTCTCGTCACTTTCGGGACGATAAGACCTTAGCAGTTACAGAGTTACAGACAGTTCTTCTATCAAACAAAAAAAAAAAAAAAAAAAAAATCGGAATTTGTATTTTTCTTCTTCTTCCTCCTCTTCTGCTTCTTGGTCTTCTTCGTCTACTTGTGTTGTTTGGTATTTAGCAATTACAGACAGTTATCTCTATCAAACCTAAAAAAATAGGTATATTTACAGAATTTACACGAAACACATTTTTTTCTTTGAAAACACGTCTGCCTGCTGGGCGGGACTCAAATCATCTATCCAAATAGGAAAATAATTAAAACACACATCACATTCGTCCAGAAACTCGAAATTTACCTACGGGAGGCATCAGGGCACAAACAAAACATAAAAACCAGTTTTTTTTTTAACCACATTAAAAAAATTTAAAATATTAATTATCTACCAACCAGTTCCTACCCAATACGTTTACCACTTATCTTTATTACACTCTTCTGACCACGGGACTCAAATCGTCTATCCAAATAGGAAAATAATTAAAACACACATCACATTCGTCCAGAAACTTGAAGTTTACCTACGGGAGGCATCAGGACAACAAACAAAACATAAAAACCAGTTTTTTTTTTTACCATATTAAAAAAATTTAAAATATTAATTATCTACCAACCAGTTCCTACCCAATACGTTTACCACTTATCTTTATTACACTCTTCTGACCACTAAACACAATATTCATTCAAATTACAGACTGACTGGTTGTGTTCTTTCATTATTACTACTTCTTCTTCTTCTTCTTCTTCTTCTTCTTCTTCTTCTTCTTCTTTTCAAATTTCTGACCACTAAACACAATATTCATTCAAATTACAGACTGACTGGTTGTGTTCTCTTATTATTTCCTTCTTCTTCTTCTTCTTCTTCTTCTTTTTTTTTCAAATCGTGAAACACGAGATGTGAATTAGAATTTAGAAGGAGTAAAAAAAAAACTCGATTCAGTAAATAAGATTAAAAAAATCGTGTTTGAGTTTTTTTTTTTTTTTTTCCTCCTCCTTCTTCTTCTTCTTTTT